>NC_045628.1:46729621-47032651 GCF_009829155.1 Mustela erminea | reverse complement strand
AGAATTTTCAAACTATTTTTTAAGGGTATGAAATCCAGCAACTAAGAGCTTGTTTTTATTATAGCCTTAGTTTTTTAGAAAACTCATAATTCTATATGCTATTTGAGGAGAATATCTCATACACATTTTATGTAAATTGCATTTAATAGTCTATATTTTAAAATTTTAGAGGTCAAGAACTATATCTACCTGTTTGTTTACCCTCCTTTTGCTCAATTACATCCATCAGTTCATGTAAAATCTAGATTGGGGTTGCATGAAGTGAGCCTTTTCTAAACATTACCTTCAATTTTTATATGAACTCTGCCAGCTCCAGTATTATTAAAATTATATAAGACAGTAAAATTGTTTTGTGAACAAAAAATTTTGGCTCTCAATTGAGTTTCTTAGTTGACATAACCTTAGGTTCAAAAACTTCATTTGTAGTGGTAACTGTGTCTTGTATTATCTTCAGTTATTCTCCTTCTTTTCATAATCCGGTCTACCAGAACTTTGAAATTAGATCTTATCCTCCACTCTCAGTCCTCATACATATTTCTCTTGACCTTCTAAACCAGGTCAACCTTCCTTCCTACGTGATGGCCAAGATCAAGTTACTCTACCTTTGTGGCCATTATTAGACTTGGGAATTTCCATTTTCTTTTATGATCCTTTAGTCTTTGTTTCTCCTGACTATACATGCTCTTATTTCTTCTAATTCTAGTATCTCTTGGTGTTTACTAGAATTATCTAAAACTTTAATTAAAAGTGCATTAAATAGGGGCACCTGGGTGGCTCAGTGGGTTAAGCCTCTGCCTTCGGCTCAGGTCATGATCTCAGGGTTCTGGGATGGAGCCCCACATCAGGCTCTTTGCTCAGCAGGGAGCCTGCTTCCCCCTCTATCTCTCTGCCTGCCTCTGATCTCTGTCTGTCAAATAAACAAATAAAACCTTTTTTAAAAAAAGTGCATTAAATAAATGAATGCATGAAACATTTTTTTGTTTTCTATATCATAATTCTATATTATCTAAAGCTTATCTTCTTATTCCTTCTTTTGATTTTCATTAATATATATGTATTTTTGCCATTCTGCTTTCAGCTGTTTTTACCGGACAAAAACAAACAAAAATGCTGAGTGTGAACACTATTTAAAGAGTATATGGAAAATCTATTTTTAAAAAAAGCCCACAACATTTTAAGGCTTTTTACTCCTATTAACCTCAAGGGATCATTTAATTTCATTAAACAAGTGACACAACGGTCTCTAGGACTCCATACTCAGTAAGACAGAGGAAAATGACTTAGCCATATTTGTATTCTCTTCTTCTCTTCAAGAACTTGGAAGACAAGAGGTCAATTTAGCCCCATTTTATTCTTAAAAAAAGAATTTAGTGTTCTTGACAGGTGTCAGATTACAAGTCCTTAGAGACAAACATTTCCTGTTTGCCATCAGAGCATTTATAACACAGAGAGCTGTATGTTGTTTCGCTTCCTCTTCCCTTGTTCCTTACCTTATCCACAGACCACAATCCTGACCCTCAGAGAGCAACTCCAAATGCAGTAGAGTAATTCAGTCTCCTAGCTATTAAATCACTGGCTTTTTAGCACATGTTTCCTATAGGAATGGCAGCAAACACACTTATGATGTTGTTTCTTTTATGATGCTACATTTTATTCCCTATAAAGTGATGGAAATGCTTAACACACTAAAGTTACGGAATAAGCATGCAATCAGAACACCTTCAACCTTCTTTTGTTGTCATCAGTGTCATAATAAGTGCTTTTGAAATTATATTAAACTTATTTTAATGGCTTTAAGATTCAGTGTCAGAAGTTTGGTAATTTTGCCCCACTGGAAATGTTCCAATTTTAAGGATGAATAACTTAAAGCTTCAACAAACATCAAATACAGTGTTTTACAAAATATCTCTTTCTGAAACATTTTCTATGCATTGATATTATTAACCATTCTTCAGATTTTCCTGGGGAAGCTCTAATAGTTTTATTGTCAAATGTCTCTAAAAACTCCCAAGTGTGTTAAAGGTGGTCTCATGTCATGTATAGCAAACAACCTAGGATGAATACTTGGATGTAATCTCTACACAAAGGAGATTGCCTATCACCTTATAATAATGAAAAGATCATCAGATTTAAAGACTTTTAAGTTTTATTCTTATCAAAAGAAGGATCAGTATTCTACTTTTGGCCCAGAAAACTTTCCAGAAATGGGGGAGAGGTGACAATGAAGGATGGGCACATACCCAGTAAGAGTCTAACTGGGGTGGATTAGGATGGTGACCAGTAAAGCCATAACCTCCCCTATGAGTTGTTATTCCAACCCCAGCACACAGCTATAGAAGACAGCTTCGAGTGATAGTTCATCATATGGCCTTCTTCCTTATTATCATGCAGAGATTCATTTTGAGAATCAAATCCATGTTGACAGAACTTTCTTCAGTTTTAACACTGAACAGAACAAAAATATTTCACCATACCTAGTCCTAAGAGGTCTTTACCTGACTCCCATTACAGTACAAATACTACTGCTTCATATTCATCCTGGGAGAGGAGGTCAAGAGCTTTTAAACTAGATGAGTTGGTGGCAGCATAGAATCCAATGCTTAAAGAAATACAGTTCTAAATACATTGTGGATGTTATTATATTCCTGTTGCAGGCATTTCAGAACTTGGATCCCAGCATCCTGACAGCATTCCAACCAAAAACTGGCACAAATGCATCTCACATTCCGTTGTAGACCATTTCCTCAATGTAGTTATTGACATCTTTATTCATTTCCTCATATGTCCTCCGGGCATATGGAGAAAGTCAGTGCAAGATTTTAAAAAACAACAAAAATAAAACAAAAAACAAGCATAAAGGAAAGTCATTTTTACAGACACAGTTCTGCATACATTTTTAGACATTAAGTTTCACATTCACCATCAACCTCAGCAATAATTAGAATAGATTACTGAGCTATGCTTGCAAGCATGTTTCTAACAAAGACCTTAGGTCCTACGACCTTAGTGATGGCTTCACAAAAGATACTCCTCTTTCTCTGGTAGGATACTGATGATATGTTTAACTCACCAAAACTCAAGTATATTCAGAGGATTTCTTCCTCTTCTCAGAGGCCTCTCTCATTGATCTTGTTATTAATTCCATTAATCTTGTACATCAAGTGGTCACTAGTTGAACATGTTGAAACCCAGGTGTTTAATGACCACAGTATGTATATAAATCTTTTTCCCATTTTGGTTTGGATTTAGGGATGATTTTCATGGTGCCTGGACTGTGGGTGAAGACCTATCATGAAAGGTTCATTTATAATGGATGTTAGAGAACATAATCTATAAAATGTTGTTTTATTGAAAATTTTCCCTTATTATTTATTAAAATTACTCTCATAATCAGTCTCTCTATAATATCTAAAATTTCTATCAGGAAATTAAAAGACTAAAAATAATCTCCATATCATGTTTTAATTGTTAATGATTTATTAACAAAATGTTCTTCCCAGACCCTTAAGGATTATCCTCTGTACCAACCTGGAATAATCTCAAATCATGTGAAAACAGAATGAAATTAGTATTTTTTGACCATTAATCTATATGCTGCAGTCATGACATCAGGTGCTGGAGATGCAGAGATGAGTGAGACATTGTCCCAGAGCTCACAGTCCAGTGAGACACATTCATTTTCTCCCTTTACTCACTGGAAGTGGCCTTTCTTTCCCTTACAGTGGATGCTGATACAACTTGTACAGGGGAATTGATAAACACAAGCAAAAGAGATAAATGGAAAAGCCATCTGAAGTATTCTTTCTTGGGCTGGCTCTTCTCCAAATGACAACTGATAATTAGGTAAGTAAATGAGACCTTACTGAAACAACTGACTTTCTCTGATTAAAATACCATGCAGCATAATGACATACTGCAAGGGGAACAACCTTTTCTCTTCATGCTCACTACTCTCTGTTGACTTATCATTCAGTATTGGGTAAAGAAGCTGCTAATGCACAAAGTTTAGGGTCAAGTGAAAATTACCCAAAGCTTTATGGGTAATTAGGTTGGGTTATATTAGGCAAGGGAGTATTCATTAGTTACAATGCAAACACTATGTGGTTACTAGACATTCACATCCCGGCATGGTTCCTAGTTCAGCCCATAATTACCTATTCACCAGATGATCAGTTTTGCAGCCGGGTGAAGAAGGAATCCTCAGGAAACACTATTGTGTCACCCTAGAAATGTGGTGACTAATAGAGCAAGTGAGCTAAGCAAAACTTCATTACTTTTGAAAAGAAAAAAGCCTTTCTTAGGAATTTCTTTACCCCCGGAGAGAGCCTTATGAATCATTTAAGTAAGTGGCCTCCTAAATATGATTTGAGGAGTTGGTAAGAAGTCTTTCACTCTAAGATATCAACCCATTACCATTAAAGATTCACTTCCCAAGTATTTGGTGACTTACAGATGAAGAATCACAAGGTAAAACCCCAATTCTGCCAGGCTAGTATTTTAAATTGGAGTTAACTATCAGTTTAGGTAACCATTTAAGAATGGTGACCACATGACTCAGTCTATCCAGTTTATCCAAGAAGATCCTGTTGTGGTTTTTTTTTTTTTAAGATTTTATTTATTTATTTGGCAGAGATAGCAAGTAGGCAGAGAGGCAGACAGGGGAGTGGGGAGCAGGATCCCCACTGAGCAGGGAGCCCAATGCAGGGCTCAATCTTAGGACCCTGGGATCATGACCTGAGCCAAAGGCAGAGACTTAACCCACTAAGCCACCCAGGCACCCCACAATCCTGGTTTATACCCTTTTTCAAGGCATAATCATTCAGTATCAATCTGGGTTAGGTGATATTAAATTTTATAATCTATAATTAAGTCACGATTCATGGTTTCACATAACAGAAACTACACTAGCTAATTTAAGTTTTTGGAAAAAAGATCTAATTGGCTGAACTAAGACTGTATATTCAAACTGCAATTGCCAAAGATGACAGAGAAACAGAAGATAGCTTTTAGTCAAAGTGCCGCCTCTAAACAAGAGGTTGTGGGCAAAGTAACGAAACCAGGGAGAGTTCAAAAGTTGAAAAAAAACTTTAATCACAATTTATTTTCCTTCCGGCTAATCTTTAATGTGTTGAATTATAATCTGATGCGACAATATGTATCTCCTAAGGACATAGAGAGACATTAGTTAAATGGCAGAAAGAACCCCAGACCAATAAATGTCTGCTCTGTCCTAATGTGATCCAGAAACAATCCTCTGCAGTCTGATCAGGACACTAAATTCTATAAATGATTAGATGCCCTAAATTTATTGATATATCATTAAGATCTATAAAGCACTGGAATAATATAATAATAAAGTTGTAAACATTTCTGGACATTTTATATTAATTTCTCCATTAAAAACTCACTTCCTTACATATAAGAATCCCTAATGTTATTACTAGTACACTGGTTTATTAGGCATACATGGTAACCCACGTGTAAAATGAGAAGAAAGCTAGAGTTTGAGATTTTTAGCAATACTTAGCTAAAAAATATCTATGCATGAGTGTGAAGTTGCAGTTTTATTTTTAAATGGAAAATGTTGTTTTCATAAATTAATGGCCTCTTTATAGAAGATGATGGAAATATTCCATTTTCTATAAAAGTCTGGAAAAGGGAATCGGAGATCACCAATGATACTTTGAAAAACAAGGAAAACAAGTTCAGTTCATTTAAAAATAACAAAAGTAACCAAAAAAATCCTGTCCAATTCCAAATGTGTTGTTAGAAAGAAAACCATTAACTTCTACCTGAATTCACAATAATCATTTTCCTTACAATAAAATGTTTAAAATGCTAGCATATAATATTAAAATATATATCATGTGACATTCAAGAAAGGGGCTTTGATTTTAGTTTGATAAGAAAACACATCTCTCAGAGTAATAATGTAACGGGGTTTCAATAAATGCACATTTATGTGAAGAGAACAAAAAGAATATAAGACCGTATTCATCCCTAGTAGTTAGGATTGTTAGAATTGAACATCATTTGGGTATTGAACATCTTTCATTCTGCTCACTAATTCTTTATGTATCATAGCATAGACCCCAAAATTCTGTTTACCTTTACATCTAGATCAGCAGTATGACTGTAACATGTCTTTTATTAATATTAAATCCTGTTCTACTATTAAATATGGCTTAACTTTAATTTTGAAGTCCTCAAACAAAAATAAAAGTTCCATATGTGAAGTTATACCTGGCCTTACATACTGTTTAAGAAAAAAACACATCTTTCATAAAAGCATTTTTCCCTGGCAGGCCCATTATAACTATGCTTAAACATTCTACATCTTCTCTAAATGTTCTTCCTTTACCTCTATATTTCTTGATTGATGATGAAAACGAACTTCAGAGACATGTTAAGAATGATCCCCATATAGATTTTGCACTGTACAATAACTGCCTAATCACAGTGGGACTATTTGTAAGTCATCCATCCTAATAGAAGGAAAACATAACAGAGTCTATCTATTCTGCCATTAAAAGTCCTTCAGAACATGAGTGATTACTAATTGTATGCTTTAAAAAAATTTCTGATAGTAGAATAGACTCCACTCAGACTAGGAATTGATGAGCTCTGTGCCAATAAAATATATTTTCCATGGTTTATTAAACCCTCATGTGACCAAAATAAATCAAAACAATGCAATATTAAATAAATAAAATCAAATAAAACCTACTTAAACATGGGATTAGTATATTGTGTTCCATATGTTATAAGTTATTATATTAGAAAAGATATATTTTTACCTGATATTTAAATTAAATGATCTAATTTTTTTCAGCTAAGAGTACAGAGATGTACTTAAATATGAAATTAAATCTAACCAAAGGCACACCATTTATTACTTTGGGTTACCACCAAATCACTAATTAACTTGAAGAAGTTAATACAAGTTAGGCTAAGAACAAATTTTCCCTAAATGCTTCAAGAAAATAACTTGTGATAAATTCTTTATATACTCAAAGTGTCTATAACTTCAAAGCACACAAACCTCAATAAGTATTCGGATGAATATGGAGAGAAATAGCATAATTCATATGTGTTCTATAAGCATTAAATGCCTAATATTCTTGTTAGAATAAAAGTACTTCAAATTTTCACAGAATTTTATCACCTTTTTTAATGAAAAAGCTAAAAGACAAAATTACATACTTCTTAAGATGATAAAACAGAAATATTAAGCAATATTTACTATTTACTGCATATATCACCAGTAAAGTTCTTAAAAATCAAAGTCAGAATTTAGGAGTTCTATATTTCATGTTCTGCCACAGATCAGTAGAACATTCTATTCAGTGGATAATACGATGCACACATTATGTAATTATGCCCCGTAAGGCTGATTATTTAGTGTGTTATCATGAACTCAAACAGAAAAGATCCAATAGTGAATCCAAACAAAATCTTCCAACCACTACCTTTCAATTAAAATATTCCATTCTAGATCCCAACATCTCTTTCAGGGCTTTCTTCACTGTGAATTTCAAAATAGTTTAATAGCTGGTCTTATTAAGAAATGCTTTATCCTTTTCATTTATTTCTTACCCAACATATATCTGAGATCCTAAATCTCATAATTACACAAGTATGATTCTGAAAGAGGATAAAGTACAGTCAGAATTCATTCCAAAGAAGCCACTAATAAGTAACAGAGAGAATTAATGGATACCACACTGAGTATAGCTCAGGGACTTAGGTAATAAATACTTTTATGAATTGTATTGTGTGAATATAAATTGATGTAATGTATGGATAAAAATTTATCTAAATATATATTTTAATAGTAGATTTTTATTGAATTTCACAGATAACAAATGATTTTAAGTTTTAAGGAAAACATACTATGTGACAAAAGTACTATTCTAAGTCTAATAATGTACTAGACTTACAAATAATTTTCCCTTTTAGATATAGCATTAGGATATTCAAAAAAAAGATAAAATCTTACTTACTTTCTTTCTTTTAATTTCTGTTTTCTGCAAAAATGGACCCCTCCCTACATGTATTCTATTTCTAATATAGCCAAGACTTCCCTCTTGTGGCTGGTTGATGTCAATATATACTCTTTTATCTTTTAAGTGACCAATTTTCCTAGTATTTCAGCAAGGAAACTGAAGAGAACAAAACTGCATAGTTTAAGATACATGAAATCAAAGATGAATAAAATCTAATTTAAGCAAGCTTATCAGATTCTCTGAATATTTTAGAATTTAAAATAAGCCAATTTAATTCCCAGTATTCTTCCTAATGTTTGGTTTAAAACCTGTTTTAAGTGGTTTAAAACCATTTCTGAGTACTGATATCCTTATTCTGTTTCTGGCTTACATTTCCAGGGCTACTGCTTTATCAAAAAGCACTTTGATGTCTTCTAAAATAAAAGATTTCCTATGTTCTTTAGACTATATTTTTAGCCCTTCCTTAAGTGGGGCGGGGGGGGTGTGGTGGTGGTGGTGGTAACAGTGTATTTTTAGTTAACATTATTGTTTTGAAAAACAAACAAAAAGATGATGTTCCTGAAATTTAGGATTACCTGGGTAGAAATAAGAAAGGAGAAAAACTTTAACCTTTAATTCACAGTCATTTGAGAGTTAGGATAACAATTTAACTTGTATACAACAAAGTAAAGTGGTAAAATTCAGAAAAGATAGCAGGAACAAAGGGTAATTGAGGGCTTACGCTACATGACTCTCTTAATCATTTATATTTCAATTAATACTCATAAGACTGTAAATGTATTACTAACTTCCATCTTGTAGCTGAGGAAATTGCTATTTTGATAATTTCTGTAAGTAGATCCTAAACTGAAATGTTACACAATTAACAATTAATTGCTATATTACTTTTGCTAAACAACTTACTCATTTTTCTACCTATGGGTTGTTGTTTTTTTTTTTTTTCTGTCTAACACTTAATCTCAACTAAAAAGGAGAAATATTGAGATAAAGAGGTTAAGTAATTTGGTCAAAATTTAAGACCAAAATCATGGTCTGAATCACGGTCTGAATCTATGTGGTTTGTTTCATAACAAACCACGTAGATTCTTTACCTCAAAGGAGAAGTTTCCAAAACATATCCTCTTTTTGGCACTAGGCTTTACCCCATTCTTGCTGAGATGACTATTGCTTAGATGCTGTGCAAAAACATCTAACCAGAGTGAAGTAAAAGTAACAGATTCTTCAACAGACTAGCTGGATATGAGTTTCAAAAGTAGTCTGTTTTCTAAGGAGAAGGAATACAAACTACTAAAAAAAATGCAAAGAACTGAAGGTAATATATTTTAGCATTTCTACAAAACTATAACTAAGGAATGGATACAATTCACTAAAAAGACTTCTGAATTATTAACAAGCTTGTCAGCATTGCTATTTCAGCACTGGCTAGAAGGCTGGTTGCTGTGCCTCCTCTTTGATAAGGTTTAAGAAAAATCACTTTCATGGTGATTTTCAAAGAATATCTCTGAGGCAACATTTGTATCATTACCCATCATGTGTGATAAATTCCAAAACACAATCACCACAATTTAGATGACTTTTCCTTTTGAGAACTGTGAAAACAAAAAAAGGGGGCAGACTTGAAGATATTTTAATATAAAAATGATTTTTTTCTTTTGAGAATGAACAGTATCCTACAAAACCTAGTACAGTTAAAAAACAAAACAAAACTGCATTAATAGTCACCTAGAAAGCTGTAATACATCGACTGTTCTCAAGTTTATTTTCTTTAGAGCAATCTGTTTCCAGTGATCCATAATGAAAGCCACTCTAGTCATGAGTAAATATGTAAAAGGGGTTGAAACCTGACCTTATTTAAAATGTTATTTTCCCCTGTACTTTAATGAACAAAAAGCACTCTGAGAAAGCTTTGCTCACTAATGTTAACAGAGATTTTAAGTTAACACTTAACATGAAAACTTCCTTTAGAAGTGAACATGCTTTTTGAGTTTCAAATTGAGTTATATTTAATTCGATTAGAAATAAAGCATGAAACAGTAAACTTTGCTGTATCTGAGAAATACCATTTGTCTTAATTCAGTGTCATGGAGAATCTTCCAGAAAAATATCAAGGATTGTCAAATGCTGCTAAACTTATGGACCATATTAGATTTATACCAGGATGCATACTTCCGTTGAAGGCAGAATTATATTTGTAGAGCGTACAATAGACATAAACACAGAAGACAAATCTGGCCATATATTTGTCATAAGGTATGGACTCATAAGTTCTCTATTTATTCCAATTGTCATACAGTACTAAATGCATCCTAACTAAACCCTCTACAATTAAAAAAAAGAGAGATTCAAAGCATACTATAATAATAAAGACATTTTCATAAAATAGGTCTTCTTTACAAAAGATTAACTAGAAATTTGATCAGGACATATTTGAGCTCTTATTACAACAGTACTAAAATAAATCAGTGCTTTCGAATTTCAGTTACAAGAACTCTATTATGGGGGACACAATATTGATTTGTTTGTTGTCATACTGACAACCATATTCCAAGCCTTCAACATACTTCTTTGTTTTAAATAACTTGGCCACTTAGATTATCCTCTAAGTTACCTTTTTCATAATTAAGCCCCCCAGGTATGTAAAAGAAATATTGAATCTTTCCTAAACCGAATAGCCTAATCCACTCCCTTTGAAAGAAACAACAGAAATAGTTTTTCAAAAAAATATTCTATCAAAAACTGGAAAACTGTGGTGCCTAGGTGGCTCAGTGGGTTAAAGCCTCTGTCTTCGCTCAGGTCATGATCCCGGGGTCCTGGGATCAGCCCCACATCAGGCTTTCTGCTCAGCGGGGAGCCTGCTTCCCCTTCTCTCTCTCTGCCTGCCTCTGCCTATTTGTGATCTGTCAAATAAATAAATAAAATCTTAAAAAAAAAACTGGAAAATTGTAATAGACAAATTAAGAAAACAAAAAGCATGAAGAACAAATCAAAGAAGCTTTCATAAATTAAATTTATGAGATTGTCATAAATGAAATTTGAAGAAATATTAATAATGCAGTAATTTAATATTATGTGCTATATTTTCAAAATTTATCCAAGTAAATTGTGTCATTTGTTCTTCACAACACCTATTTAAGCTAAGATTTATTATATTCATTTAAAATAAATTAAATTTGTAGATTGTTACAAGCTTAGGCATACTAGGGGGCAATGGAACTAAAATTCTAGATTGATAGGTTCACATTTGACAAAAATTGTAAGACCAACTATGTGTTCCTGAGCTAAGTGTATGACATCATTAAAAAAAATTAATAGCATCACTATATCCTTAAAGACCATGAAGTATAAAACGATACTAAAGAAACTAGAAATATTCATTATGAAGAAAATCTGCAAGGGATAGATTGTGATATAGCATATAGCTATCCCCCCCCCCACTTTTTATCTGACTGATGATCACTAGGAATTAGTTAGTCACATGGAAGTCTATGTCTTCCCAAATGTCTAATAATGTTTCTTAGAATGGAGAGTTTCCTATTCCTGGAAGTATTCAGAGTCTAATCAAAGGGGATAACAAAACTAGCTGTGTTAAAAGGTTGCTGAAGATTAAATGAAGACATGAAAAGATTTAGCACAGTAGGCTTTGCATGTATAGCATGATAAGACATAAGTAATTTTAAGTATTATTATATCACACATATATGCTCCTCCCTGACTGCAAGACATTTATACAGTAACTGTATATTAAGCAGTGAAGTACCACCTAAAGTATGAAAACAAATAAGATAGTCTCTGCTTTTGAGGAGTTTATGCTCAAATCAAAGGAAATGGCAAATTATTTCAATATGGTCTGATCTGTGCTAACCAGTAACTCTGGAAGCACAGAAGAGGCAGGCATTGAGTTTACCTGAATTTCTAAGCAGATGCCAGGAAGCCATCCTAAGGATTCCAGAGCTCAGTTTCTTTCTTTCTGCTCTAAGTGTTTTCAAAATTATCTAAGTTGACAATTTTAACAGGTGGCTAATCTTGTCATTATTTTTTACTTCATATGAATTTCACTGTTAGAAAGTAGCCTGTGCTCAGTAATGACTTCAACATTTCTGCATAGAAAGAGCTGAAAATGAGGTTGAAAAGTAAGACTGGAGCATTTAACTGAAAGCTACATTTGCATAGCAAGCACATCAATTTTTAAATTATGATATCATTTTATTGTGATAGGTTTGGGAGAAGTGATAGAGATCAGGAGGATCATAAACCCTGCAAGACATCCTTTGGTGCTACCACTGTTGGTTATAATATAAAACACAACTTTGTCATTTTCTGGTATTTAGTAAAATATCATTGTATTAGAACCTAAATCAACTTTTACACAGTGAATAAAACCATCAAAAAAGCAAAAAGGCAACCTACTGAACCAAAGGACATATTTGTATATCATACATCTATCTGATCATGGATTAACATCCAAATTATATAAAGAAGTTACAGAATTTAATATAAAAAATATTAAAATTGGGCAGAGGACTTGAACAGACATTTTTCAAAAAAAGACAACGTCAACAGAGACATGAAAAGATAATCAACACGACTTATCATCAGGGAAATGCAAATCAAAACTACAAGGAGATATAACCTCACACCTGTCAGAATGGCTAAAATCAGAAACACAAAAACAAGTGTTGGCAAGAACGAAGAGAAAATGGAACCCTCTTGCACTGTTGGTGGGAACACAAACTAGTTCAGTCACTGTGGAAAACACTATGAAGTTTTCTTAAAAAATTAAAAATAGGACTACTCTACAATCTAGGAATTGCACTACCGGTATTTACCCAATAAATACAAAATCACTAATTCAAAGGTATACATGCACCCCAAAGTTTACAGCAACATTATTTACAATATCCAAACTATGGAAGCAGCCCAAGTGACCAGTGATAGAGGAATAGGTAAAGAAGATGTAGTGTGAGTGTGTGTGTATATATATGTGAAATATATATATTGTATGAAATACATATGTACACATATATGCACACGCACACATACATACAATGGAATTTTAGCCATTAAAAAAAGAATGAAATCTTGCCATTTACAACAACATGGATTGAGCTAGAGAGTATAATGTTATACAAAATAAGTCAGCAAGAGAAAGACATATGTGGAACTTAAGAAACAAAACAAATGAGCAAAGGTAAAGAAAAGAGAAAGACAAAGAGAGAGGGTGAGAAATAAACCAAGAAACAGACTCTTAACTATAGAGAACATACTGATGGTTACCAAAGGGGAAGTGGATGGGGGGATGGGGAAAAAGACGATAGGGGTTAAAGAGTATACTTATTGTGATGAAATAAAATAAAATAAATGTTTAAATGTTTTAAAAGAGTTTATTTTTCTGAATCTTTTTTTTTTTAACTTACAGATAGGTCAATTTAGTAAAATCAGTAGAACCAATCAGTCATGTTGAAGGAAGTTCTAAACTCTTGAAATAAGTTCTAAACCCTTCAAGGTTACCTATGCAAAACTACTTAGTTTCAGGAATTATTATTAAAGCAGCTACTATGTGGACAGCACCATGCTAGCACCATACTAGGCCTTTTGAACAGAAATATGGCATAATTCTTTACCAAAGCATTTGTAGCTTGGTTTGGAAGCAACAACAAAAATGTAATTTTGACAAGACAACCTTTCTCTCACTGTGTGGCATATAATTTGTCTTTAATGTAACAAATTTTTCTCTTTCCTTTAGAGAACCATCTCTATATGTCCATCTTTCAGGATATTTTGTATTCTTTAAATACTCATTGAGTACTATGTCCTCTGATTTTTCTGAATAAATGGTTCTTTTATGAAATACCTTAAAAGACCATCCCTACCTTATAGCACTATTTTTTAATATAGTTGTTTTGTAGTTCTATTATTTTTCTGAGTCTTACTGATCTATGCATCACCTGCAGCTCCTATAATAGTACTTTGCCTACTTGGCCCTCAGTGGGTGCTCCATAAATATTTGCTAAATAGTGAAACTGAACAGTTCTTGCTTATCTCCATTTAATAATAAAAGAGGCAAAGAAGTAGTTAAAGCAAATATTAATAATTTAATAGTAAAAGAGGCAAAGAAGTAGTTAAAGCAAATATTAATAATTTTTATGTAATTCTAGTTTTAAGAACTCTCACAATATA
The DNA here is from genome assembly GCF_009829155.1 of Mustela erminea. NCBI lineage: Eukaryota > Metazoa > Chordata > Mammalia > Carnivora > Mustelidae > Mustela > Mustela erminea. Next base: position 47,018,468 of record NC_045628.1, on the reverse strand, counting down.
ATTTGAACTCAAATAATGTGGTCCATAAAAATTACTAGTTTTCTATTCCTATCAAATTCCTTTGTTATACAATTGCTAAATTACAACTCAGTAGCCAATATCATGTTTTTAGTCTTGCCCTTTGATAAAGCTTTATAAAATGCATGAATCATAGAACAAAAAACGGTAAGTTGTGCATTATCAAAATCATAGAGCTAACCAATGAAAGTAGCTCACTGACATGTTTTTCAGATAACATTTCATTACGGACACATAGTTCCCGTGTCATTCTAATATAGATTAGGGACAATCATTCCTCTTCTTGGGCCATTAATATATCCTAAAAAAGTTAAAAAGTTATAAGCAAATGTTAAAATATAAAACTAATAGAAAGAGATAAGTAAAATAAAGATGTCTAAAAAAAAAGTAAGAATTGCATTACAATGAAGTATTCAAAAACTATTGCCCCCAAAAGATTTTTTTTCCCATTTTGACACTTGGACAACTAAATATCTACTTATAATTCCTGCAGAGAATACTTGTAAGTGTGATGGTAATTTTGTGATGAGCCATAGAAACTTCAATACTTTAGCTGGCCTTGGGATAAAGACAGCCAACATATACATATGGAAGTTTATTAATAAATGTATTTGTTCTAAGCTAGTAACTATAGCATTGTTTTTTGCTTTCACTGTCTTCCTTGTGCTTTTTTCTTTATTTATTATTCTCATTCTATTTTAGTTTACTAATACTCACCTAAAACAGCATCACTCAAGTGAGTAGCATGAAACAGTAGCTTCATGATATGTTCTACAATAAAAGAGTCATTGTTGCACAAGCAAGGAAAATATTACATAACCCATTCCCTTCCATAGAAATTCAATGTATACATTAGCATATTAAAAGTTCTGAGAAATCATACAGTAAAGAATTCTCCTTAACTCAGTTAGCCAACGATTTTCAAATTTCTTTGACTTTTACCAGGTAACTTACTAGAAATAATGTACCATGAACCACATAAAGCATGTCACTTATATCATTTAATCATCATAACAACTGTAGGAGGTAGGTACTATTGTTACCCAAGTCTGCAGATGAAGAAATTGAAGCTTAGCTAAATTAAGAATTTGCTAGAATTAATAGAACCAGTAAGACTCAGGACTAGTCTGTTTCAAAAAATCCATGCTTATACCCACTATCCTTTTCTGTCTCAGTATAATTACTCACTTTTAGAAAAGCTGCTATAGATTTGAGGGAAAGGGGACTAAAACAAGGGTGATAGAGATGTTATTTTTTCAAATTATGTTCTTTCTTGGAAAAATATTATTAAAGGAAGAACATGATAGCAGTTTAACAAATTTCTGCAATTGTCTTAGATCCAAACTAATAAGAGACCCAAAATTACTTAAAAGTTCTCATTAGCCTGATGCATGGTTCTTTGAGCTATACCAACTCCCTTTAGTAAGATTATCACCTTCATGCTGCTCTTACCTGTTTGATATTCATTTCATTCATTCTTTTCTTTTATTCATTTCACCTTACAATTTTAGTATGTTGTTTATAATTCAGATTTACAAAGTGCTGAGGGATGTTTCAGTTGAAGATCAAACTTGGTCTATCTCTCACACTTCTGCTTAATAATTATCATGTCATAAGATCCATTCAAAGTTAATCAAGCCCATCAATTATAAAGAAAATGTAAATAATTGATTATATACATAAATGCCTCACATGATAAATTATTGAGTTTTAAAGAGAATTAGAATTTCAGTTAACTACAATGAAGTCATACATTGTGTTGTGTATTGCAGTAGACGCTGGAGGTAAAAATTAAAGTAGGATATGGATCCTGTCATCGAGGAACAAGAAACCTAGAGGAGAAAACAGTAGTTTAACGAATAAATTCTAATACTGTCTTACACAGAGTCCTCAGCCAAATGAGTGGGGGATGCACAGTGAAACAGGTGAAAATGGAGAAATATATCTCTTTGACTTCTGCAAGACCAGGGAGTTAGTCAAATGAAGAGCATTATGAAAGAATGAAGTTCCAGCAGAAGAGAATCACTAATCACAGATATGAGAAACAACAGGGTGTGTGTGTGTTTGAATAGTAAGTATCTCAGGACTGTCAGGGTGTGAAAAGTAATCTATGAAATGGTATCACATGAGATGAATAGGTAGACACAGATCAAGCCACGCATATATATTATATTTTGCCAAAAGATTTGTGAAATCCACTGAATAGTTTTTTTTAATTAATTTTTTATTTTTTATAAACATATATTTTTATCCCCAGGGGTACAGGTCTGTGAATCACCAGGTTTACACACTTCACAGCACTCACCAAAGCACATACCCTCCCCAATGTCCATAATCCCACCCCCTTCTCCCAAACCCCCTCCCCCCAGCAACCCTCAGTTTGTTTTGTGAGATTAAGAGTCACTTATGGTTTGTCTCCCTCCCAATCCCATCTTGTTTCATTTATTCAACATGGGGGCTTAAGTGGGTCCACTGAATAATTTTAAGCAAAGGATTAATATGCTTAGAATTGCATTCTGGATATACTAAAATGGCTTTAATCTGGGAAATATATATTAGTGAAACATGACAGGTGATGAGACCAAATTGGACTTTATGATTATTGAGCTAAGAGATGACAAGGGCCAGAGTGAGAACAGTGGTAATAAAGATGGAGATGAGCAGATCAATGGTCATTAGATTTAGTTGAGATCCTGAAGGTGATGTCCCATGATGACATTTGTGTCTGTACAAGAAGAGAAAGAGAGACCAAATCTCTCTCTCTCTCAACCTTATGTAAGGACGCAGCAAGAAGGTGGCCATGTGCAAGTCAGAGAGCTCTCACTAGGAACTGAATTTGTATGCACCTTGATCTTGGACTTCCCAGACCCCAGAACTCTGAAAAATAAATGTCAATTGTTTAAGTCACTCAGTTCTTGGTATTTTGTGTTAGCAGCCAAGTTGATTAAGACAGTAAGACTAGAGGTCTTCAAGCTCAGCTCCTCTGTTTCTAGTGGGTCTAAAGGGCTGAATGATGGAGGCACAATTGAAACAGAAAACAGGAGGAGCATTATGTTTAAAGGGGAAAAAAAAAAAAAGGGATCCCACATGGGCATACTGAATTTGAGGTAAGAATGACATAATTATGAGCAATTCCATATATGTAGGAGGTGATTGGATACAAGACAAAAAAGTTGGAAAAGCAAAGGCTACTGTAAAATATAAGCATGTACAGATGCACCATAAATACACTTCAAAAAATGCTTTTCCTTCTCTATGCATCATACAAGGTAAGAGAAAAAGGTAATTTTGCCTTAACCAAATTGAAAAATAAGCCCTTGTGAATTTGTTTTGCCTTAGTGGAAACTTTATCTTCTGAGGGAGTCAAAGTCATTTCGGAGAAGGACTTACAGGATGCAGTATGAAACTAGTTAAAGAATTCTGTGCTGGTTTCTCAATAGCAACTGGGGAAAAAAATGGGGAAAACCATCTGAGGAGAAAAATCCCAAAAAGCTTTCACTGTGTTTAAGTCTAAAATTTTCCCTATTGCAAGAGAGTGAAACCCGACTTACTCTAACTTAAACAGAAAAAAAAAAAAAAAAAAGGTAATTGGTTCATATGAACAAAAGATCCAAGAAATGGCTTCGGGAATTGCTTGATCCAATGTCTCCAGTAACATCACCAAGATTCAAATATAATGTCATATGCCAATTATACTTCCATAAAAAATTCAAATGTTATCCTTTTTCTCTGATCTACTTCTCTCTGGGGGACCTTATTCTCATGTTACTTTTGTCTATACTCAAGGCCCTTAGTAGCTCTCTGTATATATCATCTTAAACATTTTATTAGGAAAACAGTCTTTTTTATTTTGAGCTCAAAAGAAAGTACAAGAATTGAACCTCACTGGCCAGGTTTGGGGCATGTGTTTATCCCTGAACTATTTAATCCAGTGGAGAGAGAATATGCAGACTGGCCCTGCCTGGATCATTTGCCCACAGCAAGTACTGACAGAAAGAGAGGGGGATACTGGTCAGCACCATTGAGTAGGAGGGGTTGCTCTATAGGAAGTCAGATCCTGATTGATGAGGGAGGAATGAACATTGAGATGGCAGAATCAACAGCTATCCACCACAGAGCCTTACCACAGAAATAACCAGATCAAAAGGAAGGTATGTCTGCCTATACGTTGTGTTTGTATATGCAGGATTGTGTACACATCTATGGTGAGAAGAGTCCATAGCCTCCTCCTCCCCTTAGAACTGTTCCATTTGGGAGATTCCTCCCTCACACCCACAAGATTTAAAAACCTAGGGAAGCTCCTCACATGGATCCCTCCCTGATTCCTAATAATCATATTAACTTTTGAGAAAAAATCCCTGGGTAACTTCAATTCTATCATTTCCTCTTACTCAGAACTGCATGTTCAAAACAAATAATGTCCTATCCAATTTAGCATCAGAGAAACTGAAATTACGCCTTTTCTCTATACTCACTCCCCAAATGTTTGGCACACTGCAAGGAAATGTGCAAATGACAGCCCATCTACAGTGTGGGGAAAAGGGTCAGGCACCATAATATGATCAAGACAATATGAAATTTAAAACCTTTTTACTGATGCCTTCTTTTCTTCACAAATACATTTATTTTTCCACTCCCTCATTTCCTTGCTGTCTGTTTCCTTCTCACATTAAATTAACACAAAGACAGTTATCAATCATGCATAATTCATTGTGAATGGTTCTCAGACTGAAAGTCTTATTCTCTGTCCTCTAAAATTGCTAGGGGCCAGACGGGATGTGGAGCTGGAACTCTATCTGAAACTAGGAAGACAGTACTGTATTTTACTATATTTTAGTGCTAATATTTATCAGTTAAATTACATGTTGGATATATCCTGAGTATTTAACTACTATTTATAAAATTATTTAATTCATTAAATATCAAAATTCCAAACAACTTACTTTCAACAGTACCTTTATACGAAAGAGCTATAGGTTTCGCCAAGTGAGTTGGGCACTTTCACATAACGCATAAATTAGAAACCACCTGGCACAGTGGTCACCACACACTGAACATTCAAAGAAGATGTGTTTTTGAATAGTTGTACACAGCATAATTAGGGTAAACATGGAAAATCAGTGCTGTTCTAGAAAGGCATTTATTTTCATATCTACACCTAGCACCCAGTAGAGTATCTGACACATAGTAGGCATTACATGAATATTTATTGAGTAATCAAATGAAAGAAAATTCTAATTTATAAGATATGGAGACAGAAACTGTAAATAGAATAACCACTGCAAAAGTTCTTTGAAGAAAACAAAACAAAAAAACAAAAAAAGGGAAAAAATCAACATGCTGAGCTTCAGCTACACCAATCTCAATTAATAATCAAGGTTCTATATTACTAGAGTGAAAATTTTTGAGAGAAAAAGTAGATTGCTTCCTGAGAGCTTCTGTAATGCTAATAGAATCTTTAGACTCCATTGTCACACTGATGATTCACTGGTAAAAAAGCAAGCACACTTTTTTTTTGCCCTTCATTATCAGCCCATTTCTGGCCTGATTTGCTTTAGATGATTTAGACTGCTGCACCTGAACTGTGACTTTCCATATCAGAGGAGGGAATGAAAACGAACAAAAGGCAAATGGGAGAGGGGAAGGTAAGAAACAAAAGAAACTTCAAGTTTTTAAAAAAACAAAAATCAAAAAAACTCAACATCCACCCACTCTTTCTTTATGTTTTACATCGAAATTTTAAGTACCTATAGAACTTCTCCCCATCCCTGATTCCCAAAAAATCTATCACCTTGTGTCCAAAAGACATTGCTTTACAGTGTGCAAAGCCAACCTTTTTTCTTTCTCTCTCTCTTTCTTTCTTTCTATTTCCAAACTCTCTGCAGTCCATAGCATGGGAGTCAGGGAACCCAGCTACACTACAGCGCTCTTTTTGGCATTCTTAACTATAACCAGTTCATGTGGCAACAGCTACCATTTGCCAGTTAAAACTCTAAGCACATCTCTTGCCAATTACTGGACAACTTTGATAATTTTTGAGTAATATAAAATCATTCCAGTGCCCAAGAAGGCCAGAAGAGAAGAAAAGGTAAGCTCCTTTTATACTGTACAGCTACCATCCCTATAAGCACCATTAGGCATAAATGAAATTCTGAGTGCCCTGTGGTTAATATGGGAATTCAGAACCAGCAACAAACATCTACTCAAAAACAAAAAAACACTCATAGTTACTTTATCCAATGATAAGATCAGATGCAGGATTTATTTTTACAGGTCTCAGTATCTGGAGTGTTTATGTGTGAGTTTACACTAAAACACATGCAATCATCTTTTTTTTTTAAATAAGATTTATTTATTTATTTACTTGAGAGAAAGAGAGAAAGAGAGAGAGAGAGAGCATGAGCAGGAGGGACAGAGGGAGAGGAAAAGAGAATCTTAAGCAGACTCTGTGCTGATTGCAGAGCCTAACCCAGGCTCAATCCCACAAACCTAATATCATGACATGAACCAAAACCAAGAGTTGGATGCTTAATCGACTGAGCCACCCAAGCATCCCATTATCATCATTTTTAAGACTAGTATTAAGAAATACAGAGTTGAAATAAATACTATTACATGAGGTGAAAATGAGAACCCTATTCCGATTTGCATCAGGGCCATATTTTTATGGTTTCCCTCTTCAGAAAACTAAGTCTGTGTTACCATCTACAAAATGATGAGAATGTAGCCTGTTTGATGCAGCCATATTGGTTTATATGCAGATGGCTATACAATTAATTGCTATGTTAATACAATAATAATATTAAAATTCTTTAATAAAATATTTATAGATCTAACTCAACAAAGGATAACACCAAATCCCCACTTTGAAACCATTAATACCATTCCCCCATTTCTAAGTAAGTCTTATTTTCTTCTCCTTTTCCTTGATTATTTAGCCTTGTTATATAGAACTATATTGCACATAGAGCATGTTGTTGTATGGAAGCTTTCTGGCAGTACTGGAATAAAAAAAATAATTTAAAGGTTTGTTATATTTGTCCGTCTCTCTCCCATGGGAAAAGAACCTGAAAAATCTCTCTGTGGAAATATAAATTTTCAGAGAAATCAAGCTTACTCTTATATAATCAAAACCTTCCAAGAGTAGGCTACATGTCAAGAATCCATCAGACAGTTATCACTTCCTTTAACACTCTAGGTTATATGAATTAAAGCTGCTTTCCCTGGTCCTCTGCACATTAGCATTTTTGATTGTTGGTTAGTAAACATAAGCATCCTAATGTGTTCTTCTCAAATAATTTTTAAGAATCTTTATAGAGCTTTGTTGGTGTGTCTATAAAGATGAAATCATCACACCTGCAAAACCTGCACTATCTGTAAGGTAGTTAAAAGTCAACTTTGTCACTATTTTGCCCAGTAATAAGAGGAAGAGAAGAAAAAACTAAAATTCAAGTGCTGATTTAAGTAAATTTCAAGTAAATTTAGTAAATTTCAAGTATGCCAAACAGTTTTGCTAACTCTCATCAACATGCTGTATATTAGCTCTCCAGAACTCATTCATCTTCCTTAACTGAAGGTCTGTACCCTTTGACCAATACCTGCTCATTTTAACCCTACCCCTCAGAACCCTGTCAACCATCATTATACTCCCTGCTTCTATGAATTTGATTGTTTTATTTTATTTTGTTGAGTTTTTTTTTTAAGATTTTATTCATTTGAGAGAGAGAGAGAGACAGAGCATTCACATATTCACATGAGCACATGAGTGTGGGGGGAAGCGGAAGAGGGAGGGGCAGAGGCGGAGGGAGAGGCAGGCTCCCCACTGAGCAGGATCGCCAATTCAGGACTTGAGAACAGTACCCTGGGATCATGACCTGAGCCAAAAGTGGCTGTTTAATGGACTGAGCCACGCAGGTGCCAAATTTTGTTGAGATTTGAGACATAACATCATATTATTTTTAGGTATAAAACATAATGATTCAATATACATATATACTGTGAAATGATTGACATAAGAAGTCTGGCTCATCATCATACAGAGTTACAATTTTTTTTTTATGATGAGAACTTTTAAGATATAATTTCTAGTAACATCCAAATATATGATATAGTATTGTTAATTAGTCACCATGTTGTATATAACATACCTAGAACTTACTTATCTTATAACTGGAAGTTTGTACCTTTTGACCAACTTTATGCATTTTTTTTTTAATCCCACACATAGGTAGAATACCGCCTTCAGACATTTTTTTTTTCTTTAGTTTCCACATATAAGAGTAATATATACAGTATTTGTCTTTCTCTATCTGACTTATTTCACTTAGCATAATGCCCTCAAAGTCCATCCATGTTGTCACAAACAGGAGTTCCTGATACAGTTTCTAAAAGCCTGGCACTATGTAAGTATGAACTCTATAATAGCCAGCACTGGAGGATATGACAATAAAAAATTAAAAAAAAAAATCAAGAGAGGCAAGATGATGGAGGAGTAGCAGACTGAAATGACATCAGATCCCAGGAGTTGAGCTAGATAAGTATCAAACCATTTCGAACACCTACAAACTCAACAGGAGATAGAAGAGAAGAAGAGCAGCAATTCTAGGAACAGAAAATGAACCACTTTCTGAAAGGTAGGAGTGTGGGGAAGTGAATCCAAAGGGACAGGAAGTTAGACCACAAGGGAGTGGCCTGTGCCCAGCAAGCAGCAGAGCAACAGAGCAAAAAATCAGAACTTTTAGAAGTTTGCTCCACTGAAGGACATCGCTCCAGAGGCTAAGCAGGGGTAGAGCAAGATAGTGTGGTCTCAGGTCCTGTGGGGTCATGGAAAGATCGGGTGTGCCTGAGTGTGGCAGAGCTCCCAGGTATCAGAGTGGGCAAGCCAACTACACAGACAGAGCCAAAAAGTGAGCTTTCAGATCGGGGTTACCTTAAACCATAATTCAAGGCACAGTAGGACCACTGCTCTTTGAGCAGGGACCCCACAAGTGGCAGATCTGGGGACACTCAGCTTCCTGCTACAGGAAGAGCAGTGCAGCAAGAATCTGCTGGGTTGGGACACTCCAAAAGGGGCAATACGCCAGAGAAAGAAACACTCGGTCACAGGCCAGGTGAGCACAGAGTGCGGCCAGAGACCAGGGAGACAGGAGGGATTGACTGCTTATCTCTGAGGGCACACTGGGGTGTGGGGCCCAACCTCTCAGCTCCTCCCAGCCAGAGATTGGGAGGACTCCATTTTCATTCCCGTCTTCCAAAGCTCTATGGAAAGTGTTCAGGGAACAAAAGCTCAAAGAGCAAACCGGAGCAGATTGCTTAGCCGGGTCCCTGGCAAGGGCGGTGCAATTCTGCCTAGGGCAAAGACATTTCAGAATCACTACAACAGGCCCCTCCCCCAGAAGATCAGCAAAAACATCCAGTCAAAACCAAACTCCATGATCAAGGAGAACAGCGGAACTCCAGAGCTAGGGGAAAGCAACCCATAGAATTCATGGCTTTTTCCCCATGGTCCTTTAGTCTTGCAAGGTTAAATTTTTTTTAATTTTATTTTTTCCTTATTCTACTTTTTAAACATTTCCTCTTTCCTCTTCTAGCATTTTTAAACTATTTTATCTTAACAATATCTTTCTAAAATATTTTTTTTAACCTTAATTGTTATAGTCATATTTTATCCCTTCATTGTATTTAACCTTATTTTTTTGTCTACATATAGTTTTTTTTTTCCCTAAAAAAATTTGGGATACAATTTCTTCTAATAGATCAGAATATACCCTAATCTAGCACATGGTTTTGTTCTAGTTCCCAGGCTAAGCACACTCCCTCCTCTTTTTTTCTTTCCTTTCCCAACCAACTTATTAATTCCCTTTTTAGAATCTTTTTTAACTTTCATCTTTACAGTCATATTCTACCCCTTCATCACGTTTGCCCTTATTTTTGTATATATATGCTTTTGTTTCTTAAAATTTTGGGAGGTAGCTTCTTCTGAGACCAAAACACATCCAAAATCAAGTTCGGGCTCTGTTCTATTCACCAATCTAATATATATATTTGGATATATATATACATATAGATATACATAATTATACATATATATGTATAATTTTTAATTTTTTATTCTTATTTCTTTTTTCCCCTTTTTTCTTCCCCCAATTTTGGATATCTTCTAATTTGGTTAGCATATACTTTTCTGATGTCTTTGCCACCCTTTTAATATTTTATTCTCTCATTCATATATTTTCATCTCGATAAAATGACAAGGCAGAAAAACTCACCAGAAAGAAAAGAAGATACAGAAACGCAGTACCAATGGCTAGGGACCTAATCAATATGAACATAGGTAATATGACAGAACTAGAGTTCAGAAAGACAATTCTCAAGATGCTAGCTGGGCACAAAAAAGGCATGGAAGACATTAGAGAAACCCTTTCGAGAAATAAAAGAAGTAAAATCTCACCAAGTTGAATTTAAAAAACTTTTAATGAAGTGCAGTAAAAAATGGAGGCTCTTGTGGCTATGAAAAATTAGGCAGAAAAGAGAGAATTAGTGATAGAGAAGACCAAATGATGGCAAATAAAGAAGCTGAGCAAAAGAGAGACAAACTATCAGATCATGAGGGGAGAATTTGAGAGATAAGTGATACCATAAGATGACACAATATTAGAATAATTGGGATCCCGGGAGAAGAAGAAGGGGGGGGCAGAAGGTATACTGGAGCAAATTATAATAGAGAATTTTCCTAATATGGCAAAGGGAACAAGCATCAAAATCCAGTAGGCACAGTGCACCACCCTGAAAATCAATAAAAATAGGTGAACACACAGTCATCTAATAGTAAAACTTACAAGTCTAAGTGACAGAGAGAACATCCTGGAAGCAGGTCAGGACAAGAGGTCTGTAACATACAATGGTAGAAATATTAGATTGGCAGCAGACTTATCCACAGACCTCAGAGCCAGAAAACACTGGCATAATACACTTAGAGCACTAAATGAGAAAAATATTCAGTCAAGAATAGTATATCCAGCTAGGCTGTCCCTGAAAATAGAGGGGAGAGAAAAAGCTTCCAGGACAAAAAAAAATTAAAGGAATTTGCAAACAACAAATCAGCCCTATAGGAAATATTGAAAGGAATATTCTAAGCAAAGAGAGTCTTAAAGTAACAGATCAAAAAGGAACAAAGACAATATACAGTAGCAGTCACCTTACAGGCAATAAAATGGCACTAAATTCATAACTCTTAATAGTTACCCTGAATGTAAATGGGCTAAATGTCCCAATTAAAAGACACAAACTATCAGAATGGATAGAGAAACAAGACCCATCGATATGCTCTCTACAGGAAACTCATTTTATTTTTTTTTTAAAGATTTTATTTATTCAACAGAGAGAGATCACAAGTAGGCAGAGAGGCAGGCAGAGAGAGAGGAGGAAGCAGGCTCCCCGCCAAGCAGAGAGCCCGATGCGGGGCTCGATCCCAGGACCCTGGGATCATGACCTGAGCCGAAAGCAGAGGCTTTAACCCACTGAGCCACCCAGGCGCCCCAGGAAACTCATTTTAGACCCAAAGATGCCTCCAGATTTAAAGTGATGGCGTGGAAAGCAATTTACCATGCTAATGGACATCAAAAGAAAGCTGGAGTACCAAATCTTATATAGATAAATTAGATTTTAAGCCAAAGACTATAATAAGAGATAAGGAAGGACATCATATCATACTTAAAGGGTCTGTCCAAAAAGATCTAACAATTTTAAATATTTATGCCCCTAACATGGGAACAGCCAATTATATAAAATAATTAATTTCAAAAAAAAAAAAAAAGAAACCAAAGAAACACAACAACAATAATATAGTAATAGCAGGGGATGTTAACATCCCCCTCACTGAAATGGACAGATCATCTAAGCAAAAGATCAACAAGGAAATAAAGGCTTTAAAAGAAACACTGGACCAGATGGACATCACAGATATATTCAGAACATTCCATCCCAAAGCAACAGAATACACACCCTTCTCTAGTTGCATATGGAACATTCTCCAGCATAGATCACATCCTGAGTCCCAAATCAAGTCTCAACTGGCACCAAGATATTGGGATAATTCCCTGCATATTTTCAGTCCACAATGCTCTGAAACTTAAACTCAAATCACAAGAGGAAAGTTGGAAAGAATTCCAGTACATGGAGACTAAAGAGCATCTTACTAAAGAATGAATGGGTCAACCAGGAAATTTTAAAAGAATTTTTAAAAATTTATGGAAACAAGTGAAAATGAAAACACAACTGTCTAAACCAATAGGAGAAGAGAAATCCTAAAGATCAGAGCAGAAATCAATGAAAAAGAAACAAAAAGAACATTAGAACATATCAACGAAACTAGAAGCTGGTTCTTAGAAAGATAATAAGATTTATAAAGCCCTGGCCAGACTTATCAAAAAGAAAAGAGAAAGGACCCAAATAAATAAAATCATGAATGAAAGAGTAGAGATCACAACCAACACCAAAGAAATGCAAACAATTATAAGAACATATTATGAGCAACAAATTCGCCAGCAAATTTGACAATCTGGAAGAAATGAATACATTCCTAGAGACATATAAACTACCAAAATTGAACCAGGAAGAAATAGAAAACCTGAATAGACCCATAACCAGTAAGGAGATTGAAGAAGTCATCAAAAATTGCCCAGCAAACAAGAGCCCAGGGCCAGACATCTTCCCAGGGGAATTCTGCCAAACATTTAAAGAAGAACTAATTCCAATTCTCCTGAAACTGTTCCAAAAAATAGAAATAGAAGGAAGACTTCCAAACTCACCTAATGAGGCCAGCATTGCCTTGATCCCAAAACCAGACAAAGACCCCACCAAAAAGGAGAATTACATATCAATATCCTTGAAGAACACAGATGTGAAAATTCTCACTAAAATACTAGCCAATAGGATTCAACAGTATATTAAAAGGACTATTCACCACAACTAAGTGGGATTCATTCCTGGGCTGCAACTATCGTTCAGCATATGCAAATCAATAAATGTGATACAATATATTAATAAAAGAAAGAACAAGAACCATACAATACTCTCAATAGATGCTTAAAAAGCATATGACAAAGTACAGCATTCTTTCTTGATCATAACTCTTCAGAGTGTAGGGATAGGGGGTACATACCTCAATATCATCAAAGCTACCTATGGGGTGCCTGGGTGGCTCAGTGGGTTAAGCCGCTACCTTCGGCTCAGGTCATGATCTCAGAGTCCTGGGATCGAGTCCCGCATCGGGCTCTCTGCTCAGCAGAGAGCCTGCTTCCCTCTCTCTCTCTGCCTGCCTTTCCATCTACTTGTGATTTCTCTCTGTCAAATAAATAAATAAAATCTTAAAAAAAAAAAAAAGCTACCTATGAAAAACCCACAGCAAATATCATTCTCAATGGGAAAAACTGAGAGCTTTTCCCCTAAGGTCAGAAACACACCAAGGATGTCCATTGTCACCACTGCTATTCAACATTGTACTAGGAGTTCTAGCCTCAGCAATCAGACAACAAAAAGAAATATAAGGCATCTGAATCAGCACAGAAAAAGTCAAACTCTCACTCTTTGCAGATGATAGGATACTTTATGTAGAAAACCCAAAAGACTCCACTCCAAAACTTCTATTACTCTTACAGGAATTCAGGAAAGTGTCAGAATATAAAATCAATGCACAGAAATCAGTTGCATTTCTTTGCAGCAACAGCAAGACAGAAGAAAGAGAAATTAAGGAATTGATCCGATTTACAACTGCAACCAAAACCACAAGATATCTAGGAATTAACCTATCCAAAGAGGCAAAGAATCTGTACTCAGAAAACTAAAAACTACTCATGAAAGAAATTGAGGAAGACACAAAGAAATGGAAAAACATTCCATACTCATGGATTGGAAGAACAAATATTGTGAAAATGTCTATGCTACCAAAACAATCTATGCATTTAATACAATCCTTATCAAAATACAGTCTTTTTTTTTTTTTAAATGGAACAAATAATCCTAAAATTTATATGGAACTAGAAAAGACCCTGAATAGCAAGAGGAATGCTGAAAAAGAAAGCCAAAGTTGGTGGCATCAAAATTCCAGACTTCAAGCTCTATTACAAAGCAATAATCATCAAGACAGTATTACTGGCACAGAAACACACATTGATCAATGGAACAGAATGTAGAGCCCAGAAATGGACCCTCAACTCTATGGTCAAATAATCTTCAACAAAGAAGGAAAGAATGTCCAATGGAAAAAAGACAGTCTCTTCAAAAAATGGTGTTGGGAAAATTGGACAGTCACATGCAAAAGAATGAAACTGGACCATTTCCTTAGACCACACACAAAAATAGACTCAAAATGGATGAAAGACCTCAATGTGAGAAAAGAATCCATCAAAATCCTTGAGGAAAACACAAGCAGGAACCTCTTCAACCTCAGCCACAGCAGCTACTTCCTGGAAACATCGTCAAAGTCAAGGGTAACAAGGGCAAAAATGAACTACTGGGCTTCATCAAGATCAAAATATTTTGCACAGCAAAGGAAACTGTTAACAAAACCAAAAAACAAAGGACAGAAGGGGAGAAAATATTCTCAAATGACATATAAAGGGCTAGTATCCAAAATCTAAAAAGAACTTTTCAAACTCAATACCCAAAGAACAAATAATCCAATCAAGAAATGGGCAGAGGATATGAAGAGACATTTCTGCAAAGAAGACATCCAGACGGCCAAAAGACACATGAAAAAGTGTTCAACATCACTTAGCATCAGGGAAATACAAATCAAAACCACAATGAGATACCACCTCACGCCAGTCAGAATGGCTAAAATTAACAAGTCAGGAAATGACAGATGCTGGCTAGGATGCAGAGGAAGGGGAACCCTCCTACACTGCTGGGAATGCAAGCTGGTGCAACCACTCTGGAAAACAGCATGGAGGTTCCTCAAAAAATTGAAAATAGAGCTACCCTATGACCCAGCAATTGTACTACTGGGTCTTTACCCTAAAGATACAAATGTAGTGATCCGAAGGGGCATGTGCACCCAAATGTTTATAGCAGCAATGTCCACAACAGCCAAACTATGGAAAGAACCTAGATGTCCATCAACAGATGAGTGGATAAAGAAGATGTGGTATATATACATAATAGAATACTATGCAGCCATCAAAAGAAATGAAATCTTGCCATTTGCAATGATGTGGATGGAACCAAGGAGTATTATGCTGAGCGAAGTAAGTCTATCAGAGAAAGAGAATTATCATATGATCTCCCAGATATGAGGAATTTGAGAGGTAGAGTGAGCGATTTGGGGATTAGGGAAGGAAAAAATAAAACATGATGGGATCAGGATAAAGACAAAGCATAAGAGACTCTTAATCTTATAAAACAGGCTGAGGGTTGTTAGGAGGACGGAGGATGGGTGTGGAGAGGGTGTTTGAGTTATATACATTGGGGAGGGTATGTGATATGGTGAGTGCTGTGAAGTGTGTAAGCCTGAGAATTCACAGACCTGTACCCCTGGTGCAATTAATACATTATTTATTAATAAAAATAATTTTAAAAATCAACTTTGTTGATTACTATTTTCTTCCCTACATTTTTATTATGTGCAGTTAGCCAGCATATAGTACATCATAAGTTTTTTATGTAGTTCTCAACAATTCATTAGTTGCATATAATACCCAGTGCTTATCACACCATGTGCCCTCCTTAATACCCATCACCCAGTTACCCCATCTCACCATACCCCTATCTTCTGTAATCCTCAGTTTTTCTCCCTGGAGTCCAGAGTCTCTCATGGTTTGTCTTCCTCTCTGATTTTTTCCCATTCCATTTTCTCTCCCTTCCCCTGTAGTCCTCCGCCCTATTCCTTATGTTTCACATATGAGTGAAACCATATGATAATTATCTTTCTCTTCTTGACTTATTTCATTTAGCATAATCCCCTCCAATTCTATCCATGTCGATGCAAATGGTGAGTATTCATTTTTTCTGATGGCTGAGTAATATTCCATTACATATATGTACTACATCTTTATTCATTCATCTGTTGAAGCGCATCTAGGCTCCTTCCACAGTTTGGATATTGTGGACATTGCTACTATAAACATTGGGTTGCCTGTGCCCCTTCTTTTCACTACGTCTGTATATTTGTGATAAATACCTAGTAGTGCAATCACTGGTTTGTAGGGTAGCTCTATTTTTTAATAGAACTGGAGAAGATATTTGCAAATGACATTCAGATAAAGGGCTTGTAACCAAGACCTACAAAGAACTTATATAAAGAAGTTATTCTTAAGGTAATTTTTGAAATTGCAATCAGAATTTAAAAGACAGGTAGTGGGGCGCCTTGAGTGGCTCACTCAGTTAAGCATCTGTCTTTGGCTCAGGTCATGATACCAGGGTGCTGGGATGGAGCCCCACATCAGGCTTCCTGCTCAGCGGGGTACCTGCTTCTCCCTCTGCCTCCGCCCCTCCCTCCTGCTTCTGCACATGTGCATACTTTTTTTCTCTCTCAAAAACAAATAAATAAAAACTTAAAAAAAAAAAAAAGAAAGAAAAGATAGATGGTAAGTTTAGAAATGGAGACAAGGGGTGCCTGGGTGGCTCAGCCAATTAGGTGCCTGACTCTTGATTTTGGCTCAGATCATGATCTCATGGTCACGAGATTGAGCCCTGTGTTGGGCTCTGCACTGAACATGCAACCTGCTCAAGATTCTCTTCCTCTGTCTCACCTTGCTGCTCTCTGTCGAAGGAAAAAAAAAAAAGGAAAGAAAGGAAAAGAAGACAAACCCAGAATGAATGCAGTCAGTCAGTGCCAGCTCAGAGTGTCATGTCCAAATTCTATTAACTATATGTTGTCAAGAACTAGTCAAGCACAATTAAGAACAAGCCAAGCACAATTAAGGTAAAAAAAAAAAAATTAATCATGCAGACTAATTTTCTCATGTGTCCTAAATAACACAGGAGTCACAGGTTAGCAGTGTAGTGATGAGGCTGAGATGCAAATTTCATTCTGAATTATATAAATAAATGAAAAAAAAAAGTGTACAGAACAGCAGGTCACCTCTGTATTCATACTACAGCAAAAGGAAAAGTGAAAATTGTGCTAATTGGAAAAAAAATTCCAGGATCATAAAAGGACAAGGCTAAGTTTTACTAATCATCCATACCACTTATCCTCTCAACCCTAACCTAAGTAAAGCTACTACTTAGATTCACAGAAAGGATGGTTCTTATTATCTCCAAAAATGAATTTTTTAAGTTGTACAAAGCATAGTAAGAGAGAGGGAGTACACTATTCATTCTGACTTCTGTCTCAAGGGAGCAGGATGGATTAACGAAACCATCTTTGGCAAATGTGTGTTTATGTTACCCCAAACCTAAACGATCTTTCGCTGTTTACAATGTATACCGGGGTTCTCAGTTATTCCTTTGATGGAGTGAGCAATGATGAGCACATCGTTACATATTTCTGAGCCTCAATGACCTCATCAACTTACTGAGGGTATAACGTAGGTATACTCAACTAAGAGAAATACAACAAGAATCAAAGGCAAAGTGCTTTATTAACCATTGGAAGACTGATTAGGAGCAAGATTATACACACAAGCTATAGAGCTGTGAACTAGTAACTTAATCTCTCTGTGCCTCAGTTTCCTCATCAGTAAAATGAGGATAATGGTACTACTGATACCACTTTCCTCATATGGTTGTTGTCAGGATTAAATGATTTTATTTAGGTAAAGAATTAGTGTCTGGAATATAGTAAGTAGTATCTAAGCATTTGATATTACTACAGATAATGTTGAGAAATCCAACAGAGTTTTTAATACACAACATAAATCCTTTATACTGTAGCTTAAGCACATACTCTGGTTGGTGGAAAAAGAGCTAGAAGAAAATTGTTCAGCACAGCAAGAGTGAAAATGATCTCCCAAAAGCTAAGGAAATCATCAAAAAGTTCCCCAGCCTTCAATTACCTAAAGCTGTCAATATATTGTATTACAGTGTCCCATAATGACAGCAGTGATTATGTTTTGCTAAAAAAGTAACTGTATTACATCAAACACCTTTCAAAGTATATGTAAAATACAGTTATTAACAAGAACCTATATTATGCACATATATATGTAGTTTTAGAGTAAATAGTTAGCTTCAAAAATATTTCTACATCTTTCTCAATAAAAATCAAGAAAGATACTAGCTAGAAATATGATAAATAAATAGGTAAGTAGCCAGAGATAATACATAATAGATACTTGAAAATTCTGAATTGATGCCCATTTTTACCTTAATGATTACTTGGCAGTTTGGACAGAAGACCAAGGAAAAAATAAAGACTTATCCACAAATTAAGATTTAATGGTTCAATCAGCAATAGCCTTGCAAGAAAAAAAATGAAATTCATCAAAGAAGAAACAGGGCAAGTGATTTTAAGGAGGCTTGCAATCATTTTCTTCTACAGATCAGGAAAATTGAAAAGCGACAGGCTATTTAGATTTACAAAAGAAAAAACTGCATATGGTTATTTTCATACATATTTACAACATTACATGTATTCACAACATACAACATAAATTCATTTCATACATTAAAAAGTATGAAATATGAAATGTCAGGGTTTCCATTTAATTCATACATATATGTATATATGACAAGGTGGTTCACTTTATTACTCTTCTAATAAGGACACTGCAGCAAAAAATATGGTATTTCTAACAGCATAGTCATACATCTGATCATAGACTATCTTATGAGGAAGACAAGCTTTTCCTGCTTCTGATGTCATCATAAAACTCAGTGACCTGTAAAGCTAGAAATGACTGGATTCTGTTGCTCTTAGAGTCATGAATCTGGCTGAATCTCTGTGATATCATAAAGCACAAAGCATACATTTTTTTTGAGGTGTGCACTCTAGATGTCTTCATGATCACATTTTCACTGTGTTAACAAATATAATTGTTTTGATCTCAATAATCAAGTCATTGAAAGGATGTATTTTATGTTTTAAAGACTTGACTATAGAACTTGAATGAATTATGCCAGTTGACTCAAAATAATCCACCCTCAAGTGGTAAATTATAGGATGAATTATCAAAATAAGTAATTTGCCTCTGATACTAAGGAATAGCCAAATATAAAGGGCAGGCATATCATTTAGTGGGCCACAAATATGCTTTGAAAGGTATCTTTTCTATTATCATAAGCACTGTATTTCAATTGGTAACAATCTTGCAATTTTAAATTCCATTAAAATTGTTATGTGATGTTTGAGTTCATTATTTTGCAAGATAGAGTAGCAACAATTGGGGCCTGAAAATTTAGTTTACTCAAGACAGCATCCATAATTCTGTCAGTATGATTTTGAACAAATCACTTCACTTCCCAAGGCCCCTGGGTGCTTAAGCACTGCCCCCCCCAAATAAAGCCTAGATGAGATAATAACTTCTAATTTCTGATTCTCAGATTTGCCATCACATTCCAAGCTGCTCACATGTGTATATATTACTAGTGATAATAGATTGGAAATTCAAAAATAGAAAAAAAAAGAAATACGGAAAAAAAAAAGCACAAGACTGAATTATTCCATCCATATATACAAACACATGTTTCCCCACCACCATCAACATAGGAAACTAGCCTAAAATACATATGACTATATGACATAATGTAATCCTCTTAAAAATGAGGATCACCATCAAGCTTTTTTTCAAGCTGAAATTCATTAATGATGGTCCAAAGTCATTCACATCCTAAAGGAGATCTGAGTCATAAGAAAACAACCTCCACTATTACCTCTACACACATGTAGCCCCAAGCCTCAGATGAGTCCCCACTGCCCTTTTGATATTAGATTGTCCCCAACTCACCCTTACTATAGCAACCAGATTCAGACTTAGATGTAAAACAGAAAGTAGGCAGTCCTTAAGAAAGTTGACTCTATTTCTGGGTAATTCTTGGTATAATGTAAACTGTCCTCACTGTTTGTGGTTTGAAAGAAACTGGGTTGGGCTTTAGAAGGCTGGGGTCTGTTGTTCTCAGGAGCCTATGCCCAACCATTTTCAAATGTGTATTCTGTGAACCAAGACACCTTCACAAAATCTGATCATCACTCTCCAGGTCTCTGAGGCAATCAGAAAGGGAACAAAAGGCAGAACACAGAAGTCATCGATGTTTTTGTCTTTCAATACATACAAAATGCATGACAGTTCTCTTTATTTTTGAAGCTAATCTTATACTTTTTACAGAAATATATTTGATTTCTTCATGCACCTGTGAATATCTTGTGTATAAAATAAATGGGCGGTAGGACCCTAATACCTTGTTTACTATAAATGAGTCTTTCCAGATATACTGTAACAATTAGCACCATATTCTCTCCCTAACACATATTATTTACATTGCATGACTGCATTAAATTCCAACAATATTTTTGAAAGCCAAAATTATTTGTGGAATTAATAATCTGAAAAATCACCCTTATCCAACTTTAAACTAACCTTTTGTCTCATTTGGTAACATTTCTCATTACCAACCTTACGGAATTCACAGAGAGAGGCAACATTAATAGTTTCTGAAATACTAGTGTGACTTAATTTCTCCAGAAATAGGCTAAAATAGGTGGTTTTAAGAAATGGAAATTTCTTAGATGGAAATTTTTGCTAAGCTGGTATGAAGCTCTTATTAAGACTCTAATACTTACTCTGAAATGCTTATTGCTCTCCAAACATGTGTTTGCTTTTTCGTTTCTTTTTTTTTCCTTTCTTTTTTTTTTTTTTGTAGACACAGGCTTAGAGTCAAGCACTCCATAATTGACGGCTTACGGATGTTTTCTATTGAATCGTTGACCTTGGTGGTATGTCACAGCTTGAGAGAATGATCCACAAAACTCCTGTGCCACCACTGAAAGATCATAGCACTATTTACCATTCATGTCTATGCTCAGAATGGTATTTGATGAATACAAAGTCTTAAAAGATTGCTGGATACATTTACTATTCAGAGTCAAACTGAAGGTTCTTTGGGTTGGTTTTGGGTTTTTTTGTTTGTTTGTTTTTTGTTTTTTTTACATTTTATCCAATACTCTGAGGGAACGTTATTTTTACATTCACAGACATTTAACAGAGTTGAATATACTGTATGTTATTTTCCAGATAATGTAAATGTTGAGGTCTGCTTTTTTCTTTCCTTTTCTTTTTTTTTTTCTTTTTTCTTTTTTCTTTTTTTTTTAAGAAAATAGCTTTCGTCTCAGGAATTTGGTTACATTACATTCTTAACACAAACCAAAGCATTCTGAAGGATGTATTCATATTTGCTTTAAATACCAGTAGAAAACAGGTTTTTCAAAGGTGATAATGTATAGCTATTCCTGTGGGCTATTTTTTGTCTATTTTTCCTTTGAATAATACACACAATTTTAAAGACCAGTTGTAGAATTATAAGATTTTAGAGCAAGAAAACATCTTGAAGTTTCTCTACTCGAACCACATCTTATGACATAGAATTGTTGAGAGTGGTATGGCCATAAAATGAATTTTTCTCTGTATTAGTAACTGAGCTGAATGGGGGAGAAAACAAACAAATATTATTAAGAGTGATTACATTTTCACCATAATGTTTAGCAACCTTAGTTCTATCATACCATCATCTTTTTTTTTCTTTTTTAAAAATTTTATTTGACAGAGATCACAAGTAGGCAGAGAGAAGAGGAAGCAGGCTCCCTGCTGAGCAGAGAGCCCAATGTGGGGCTCCATCCCAGGATCTCTGAGCAAAAGGCAGAGGCTTTAACCCACTGAGCCACCCAGGAACCCCCATCCCATCATCTTAATGGTACTTTTCTCTGTTAGACCCCTGTGAACTGAGGTGCTAATCATTTGTCTCATATTCAATAATTCCTGCTCTAGAACACAGAAAGGTAGAGGTCAGTACCAGTCAAGGAAGAGATATGCAAAATAAGGGTGAATAGCTTGTCAAGAAATTATTTTAGTTGAAATTTGGAAGTAGTAAGTTTCAAGAATTCCTACACATGGAAAGAAGAAACCACTGCTCAACCAAAACCTAAATGAGAATTATCTTTAGATATTTTGAACCTAATAAACTGGGATTAGTGAATTGGGAACTTAGGTGCAGATATGGAAAGGTGGTCATGGCACGAAGGGGAAAAGCAGCTCTGCTAGCTTGCAGTGCCAAAAGCTTGAAGCTCATCACCCTGGTGTCAGTACAGCAAACACAGTGGAAGCTTCTTCCTCTCACCTTCACCTTGTGCACCTTATTGAGGTTACAGGTCACCTTGGGTTACTGCCTCTTCCCTTTGAGATTGCCTTCATCTTTCCATTTAGGAAAAAAAAAAATGTGTCAAAAATGGGGTGGAGGGCACTAAAGGGAGAGAAAATTTGATGTGGGAATGGAAAGAGAATATCATATTTTTAGCACCAATTCATTTAGAGTCAGCAGGAAATCCTCACCTAAAGTCTTTGTGTATTTTTTGTTTGTTTGTGTTTTACTTCTTAATTTAATTCCATTGACTTCCCTTCCACTACCACTCAGACATTACTACATATCAGCCTGATGACTCCTGTCCAGATTCTTGACGGAAATGGTTAGTGGAGCCATTAAAAATACCTTAAAGTAAAAGGAGAAAAAATATCTATCTCATTGTGTGGTAAGGATTTCCTTACTGGTATTCATTAAGCTATCCTTAGAAAATTTTGGTGACTGACTTGCCTAGAGAGGTGTCTTAAAATTTGTCCTTAATTGTCTCATCTACTGGGTCTCTACAATTGATAATATATGCTGATGACTTGAGTCTGGCGGTAGTTATATTGATGGATGTCTAGCTGTTCATCTTGGTTTATATTTCATATTCCCAGGACAAGCAGCTCCACTGACTCTTCTCATCTGTGCTGCTAACTGTGCCCAGTTCTCTCTCTCTTCCTTCCAGCCTTTCAGCTAAGCATCTTATTCTAAGCATTAAATGGTAAATTCTTTTTTCAATTTCTTTAGTTAAATAGGTTGATTCTTATTTTTACTTTATACCTGGGAAGACATTATGAATGTGTCTACCTTGCCAGAATGAATAGAAAACCATCTCTGATTCTTACCTCCCACCAAGGACAGATTACACTAGAAGACAACTTCCAACTTTGGCCATTTATCAACCCATTAACAGAGCTCTAATGTGTCAGTTTAAAGAATTTACCAGGAGAAAGACCAGGAAAACACTGTAAAAATAATTACTAGTTCTACCCAAGTACATCCTCGCACACTATTTCTAAGTTCCTTTCGTAGAAACAGAATCCACAAGTAATGACAATATTTTATTGCACTCCTGTTTCCTTAGAAGTGTGTGTGTGTGTGTGTGTGTGCACATGCGCGCATGCGTGCACACACTGAGAGGCACTGGGGAACAATACAAAGAATGAATTTACTCACTGTAAAAATGGAAAATGTCCTGGGTCTAATCAGTATTCACAGTATTAAAATCAATGATTAGTTATTGAGATGCTCTGGAGAAGAAGAACATATATACAGCCCTTTCATAGAACGATGCAAATCTAATCACCTGCTGACCTCAGAGCAAGAGCTAAACTTTGAGACAGGTGTAGAGCTGATGTCCCCTCACCACATGTCTCAGCGTGGGTGCAGACTGTCGGTATTAAAGCTGATGCCCCACCCCCAAACACTTTGCCTTTCATCACCTAAAGCTCTCAGCCAGAAAGTGGTGACAGAGGCGGCCTGCGTTGTATGTCAACAGATTATCAGGATGGTTAGTAATATTCCCTTGCTAGGAGCCTTTTTAAATCCCTGCATTGGCAATCCTAAAGCTCTGTTGATTTTTGTTACTTGCTGATAAGGCTTTTAATGGCCAAAGCCTGATATATTTTTAGATCTTTTGTCACCATGGGTCTCCTGTCACTCACTGAGGCTGAAATCAGCAGGCTATTAGTTTGCCCAATGTATAATCTGAAGTCCTATGGAACAGGGTTTGCAGCAAGTAGGCCTCCTGATTCTGAAATTTACTTTTGATTTTTATTCATAGAGCACTGTCATTTCTGCCTTTAAAACTAAAGTGAAAACGTATCTGTCTGGAGCTGTGTTAGAACTCTCTTAAGGAAAACATTTTAAAGCATCCTGTTAATTTTCATTACAATGATGTACTGTCTACTTGCTTAACACATCAAATATAATTCAAATATTTTTTAAATTACTGGCTAATTATTTTTTCCTCCTAAAAGAAGTAATTAGAATCTTATTTTATTCAGATTGCAGCACTTCCTTGAGAGCAAGACAAACTTATAGGAAGAAAACATATCTTCAGCACACCAAGAAATACTGGGCCAAAATCCTTTAAATGGTACAATATGGAAACAATCCCTTGTCACTATGAAAATGTTCTTTAACTGAAGCTGCCTGTTAATGGAAATAAATCCCTATCTTTAGTTTCTCACTTTTAACAGTGGCTCTCCCTGATTAATAATGCAGAAAGTTATAACAAGAGTAGAAAGGAGCATAAAAGAGGAATCTGAAAAGATTTCACTGGGTAGCCGACTGGGAAGGAGCAACTACAAACCTCCAGACAGTAGAAACGAAACATGCAGAAGGTACTCACTCACCAAAGTGAACAGATTGTGAATTTGACACAGGAGATGAACACGTGGTAAAGTTCAGCTTCCATGAAAGTGAAAAAGAGATTTTCTATTCAGTATGCAACTTTTTCTTAAAAAGCATTTTCTAAGCTTTTTAAATTAGAAATTATCAAACTGGAAAAAAAAAAAAAAGACAGGTGGAATAACACTACCCTCAATGGGCTGCATTTAAAAGAAATTTTAAAGACAGGCTTGCCCCAGGGTGGCAGGTGGCAGAGTGAGCAGGACACAGTAGAGACAAAAAGGGTCATTGTGCTGAGATGTAGTGAACAAACCCACGTAGAAAATAACGCATTAATGTGAGGCACAATGAGGTTCTGGAATAAATAACTCGGTTGGATGAAAGAGCCCTTTAAATAGAAAGTCCAAACATGATTAGAAGACATTATGAAATGTGATGAGGATTATACACTCAAATTTCCTGGAAAAATAAGCCAGATAAGAGCCTAAAACACATAATCTTATGCTACTGTACATTGTCTTCCTGTTGTAAAAATATATACTGCCTTTCACCAAAGTTTAGCTACTTCTTCCTACAAAACCTGCTTCTTTCCCAGTGGACAGATATTGCACTTTGAAGAACTAAGCCATCCATCTGGCAAAAGCTGAAGAGACACAAAGGGAAAAAGCACTGTAGTAACGCTGATGCCTAGGAAGGTGCCATCACAGTAAGTTCTCAGCAAAGGAGCAGACTGCCAATTGAAAGGAAGCAGAGCAGCTAGAGTGGGCAGCCCCGGGAGACACCATCCACTATTCTTGTCGGGGGTCCCATTCTCTCCACTTAGTTCACGCCACTTTTCAAAGGAATATAATAATTTGTATGTTGGGAATGCTGCACAAACAAACATCTGCCATCCTCAGCATTTGTCTCTGAACCTCAACAGCATGAATTTCCTACCAACTATTTCTTTTCCTGAGCAACTGTACTATGGTTTCTGCCATTTTCATAATAGTAAGATTGCACTTACTAATGATGACTTTGATATTAAAGCTAAAATTAATCTTTGGGGACATTTATTGTCTCTAACCCTCCCTCAGTGTTTGACAAAGTAGATTATGGTTATACAGGAAACCTCCCTTTTTGTGGTCACATACTATTTTGTGTCCCATCTTCTTTTATACTTCACTGGTATTTCCTTTGTAACTATTATTTGAAGGACAATAGTTACAGAGGAATACTGAGGAGGTGAGACAAAATATATTATGTGAAGGACAACAGTTACAAAGGAATACTGAGGAAGTGAGATAAAATACTGTATGTTAGGGAGGTAGGAGGTAGGATATTATGTTAAACTTCTGTTATTTTAACATTTTTAAAAATATATCTGCCCTTGTAAATAACCCAGTAGATAGACAATGGTCATTTTATATGCTTTATGAAACATATAACAAATAAAACATAAACATGCCATTGAAATATTTGAAATCTAATTATAAAACAAAGCATGTAACATGGAATAACTTAAGAACCATTGTAAAGAGGATACATGAGGTCCAAATGTATAACACATAAATTAAGTGCTCCATTATTTAAATTTTGTAATAGTAGAACATCATGAAGACAGGTTTATCTCTAAGATATCCTGGAAGAGATAAAATTTGAACCATATTTTTCAGCAAATGATGTAATAAACTAAGATGTCCAAGAACTTTCTGTTGATAAGAATGGCTTAAGTAAACAAAGTCACTAGTATAGACATTTAGAGGTAGATTGATCTAACAATTCTCTAAGCCCATTAAGTGTTTCTGAATAAGATTTTCTGGTGTGTTGAATTATACTAGATTGAATATTTGAGTCCCATTCCACTGAACAACTTTAAATAAAGGATTTGCTTTTTAATGAGACATTTGCATTTAATCATAAATTTGCAATGCAACATCTTAAATTGGTTATTTCTATTGGAGTCAGTGCTTTCAGGGCTTTATGCTTATCCTTTAGTAAAGACACAGATTCCTCAAAATATACTTCAAATGGAAAAGATGAGAGGAATACTTATTTATAGAGAAACCTGGGAAATATGGTACTTACATTAGCAAACCCAGAGTTATGTAATAAAAATTTCAAAAATGTTATCACTAAACCATTTACAACAGCTCCAGGAGCCTATTTTTAAAAGAAACACAAAAACAGAAAATTTAGAAAAGTGATTCATAAGCCTGAAGCTATTGATAGAAAAAAGCTGAAGTATGGAGAAACAGATGAGTCAGAAGCAAATTTAGGAGTAGTGCATCAAAGAATGTCTTCAAAATTCATTATTTGTGGGGGACTTTCATCAATGCTGCTATAATAAGCAAAAAGAATAAAAAGTATATTCACATGATCCCAGGATCGTGGGATCGAGCCTTTCATGGGGCTCTGTGCTGGGCATGGAGCCTGCTTAAGATTCTCTCTTCCCCTCCCTCTCCCCCTCCCCGACCTCACACACATACATACATATATGCCCACTCTCTCTCTATAAAAAAGAGACAGTTTTTTTTTTTTAAGAACTTTTTTTCTATTGCGATGTAATTTGCATATCCTAAAATTCTCCCTTTTAAATTGTGCAGCTCAGTACTTTTCTGTATATTCCATCATACAACCAACACTACTATTTTCTACTGAAACACTTTCGTCATCCCCAAAAAGAAACCTCATACCTGTTAGCAGACACTCTCTATTTTCTCCCAATTCCATAACCTTCCAGCCCTGGGCAACCACTAATCTACTTTCAGTCTCTATGACTTTGATATTTGGGGCATTTCATATAAATTGAATCATACAATAAATGTTCGTTTCTGAATGGCTGGCTTTTTTTTCCCACTTAGTATGTTTTCAAGGTTCATGCATGTTATAGCATGTATTAGTACTCCATTTCTTTTTTTAATTACCAAATAGTATTCAATAATGACAACTACAAATTGTCTATCCCTTCATCAATTGAGAGACATTTGAGTTGTTTTCAATTTTTGGTTACTAGAATGTTGCCATAAACACGTGTACGAGTTTTTATGTAGATATGCATTCATGTCTCTTGGGTATATATCCAGGAGTGGAATTTTCTTGCCTCTTTTTGAATGATAAGAAAACAAACAAATATCATGATATATATTTTAAAACTAAAAGCAAAAAACAAGACAAAAAGAAACTTTACACCAATACAAAGTCCCCACAGTGTTCTAGATTTATAATACTGTACAGTTAAAATTGATATTATGAATTATAGTCTTCAGTCACCGTAGTAAAGTCAACAGATTGTCAAAAGATATTGGATTATTTGCTCACATTATATTTACTCAAGCAAAAATGTTTTAAAGCCTGTAACAATATGATTTAAGGCAAAAAGTAATTGAAAGTAAGCCATTTGAAGAAGTAAAAGTATAAACAAAGTTTAACAGATTTCTTTTGTTTAAAATAGTGCCCAGGTTGATAATCTTGTTCAGTGCAAATTGTACTTAATGATAAAACTATTTGACACTTAAGCAAATTTAGATTTGACATAATAGTATTCATGCTATAGCCGTAACTGGTATGTGTGCTGTAAGACCAGTATTTAATCCTGAGTACATAAAATCTGATGATTCCAGTGCATTCAAAGTAAGATACATGAGGAGAAATGTACTGCACATTGTTGTGGATGTTCTCAGATCAAATCTGGCAAAATACAATATTTTTAAGTGGTGTGCAGGATCAAACTTGAAATTATTGCCCATTCAGTTTGTATGATACAGAAAAAAGGAATCATTCAGTCCAATTTAAATTCAATATTTTCAGGGTATTTTTACTCTTTTAAAATAAAAAATTACATTTATTTAAGTTTACCCACCTATTCTTATAGTTATCTTTTTGTTTTGTTTTGTGGTGAGAACACCTTACATCTATTCTCTTAGCATCCAGTATACAATACAGTATTTTAATCTATAGATACCATGCTATTAGTTACATCTCTCAAACTTATTCAGCCAACATAACTAAAACTTTGTACTCTTTGAACAAAATTTCCCCATTCACCTCCCTATCCCTAGTGGTGACTATGGTACCAGAATTGTTCATGACTTCAAACTATAAATTATGTTGGGACATTTTTGGAAAACACTGATTTATTTTGAAGGGATTTGTTTATTTTATATCTGAGAAAGTTTACTGGATTCCTTGTTTTTACCAATGTAGATTCCTTTTTTAAAATTAAATTAAATTAAATTTTATTTTATCTTATCTTATTTTATTTTATTGACAGAGCAAGAGAGCACAAGCAGGGGGAGGAGCAGAGGGAGAGAGAGAAGCACACTCCCGCTGACCAGGAAGCCTGATGTGGGGCTAAATCCCAGGATTCTGGGATCAAGACCTGAGCCAAAGGCAGTCAGTCACCCAGGTGACTGAGCCTCCTACGTGCCCCTATCAAAATGGATTCCCAACAAGCTCGTTAGTAGTTGACTGCTCCTGTCTGCACAAGGCAGGTGAACGGCTCACCCAGAGGAGCTAGAGCTTCAAATATGACTTACATTTTAACATTGTAAGTGCCTTATGCCTTAAGCTCTTTTACCTCTTTTGCTCTTTTCATCAGTGGTTCTCTACTTTGGTTTCCCATTGGAATCACGTAAGAAGCTATAAAAAATATGATGCCTGAGTCTCATCTGTGAAGACTCCTATTTAATTGGTTTGAGAGTGGCCTGAGCATCAAGATTTTTGAAAAATTACCAAGATGATGCGAATATACAACCCATGGTTGAAAACTACTGCCTTAGCTAAACCCAGCTCTACATTAAGTTCTTCTACCTTCACAGCCAAATGCCACTGAATAATGTCATCCATGAAATTTTATTACAAATCCATGATTTTGCATGGGGTCTTCAACACTATCAAACCATACTGCTCTGATTCTCTGACTGACTCACTCATGTTCTAATAAAGCATGTTTTTAAAATATTTTCACTTGATTCAAACCTTAAGGCCCACTACATGTCTATGCATGATTTGCCTCCTTATTCCTAGAGTAAATGGAGCCATCAAAACTTAATCTTCCAGCTAACAAGCGTTAAATCCTATAATATCACATTCATCTTTCTTTCCTATAATAATGAACTAGTGCTTTCTCCTTCTATGTAAGGGCATTTCCTTAACCTTTGCTTTCCATGCATTCAGCCAAACCTGAATTCTCACCCCCATGGCATCCTATCCTAATTCTGGAGAAGCTTACACTCTGTATTATCAATTGCCTTGTGTATTCAACCACAATTTATCAACTAGATCCTTCACCAACATTTTAATAAGACTTTATTCAACTCATTTTTCCTCTCATAACTCTATCTCTCTTCCTCCTCTTATTAAATCCAGTGACCATTTTTACTCTCATGTTACTGAATCTCTTAACAGAGTTACATATTTTTGTTTTCCTTAAAGTTTTCCCTCCTCAGGACACCTGGGTGGCTCAGTCCGTTAAGCGTCTGCCTTTGGCTCAGGGCATGATTCCAGAGTCCTGGGATCAAGTTCTGTATCAGGCTTCCTGCTCAGCAGGAAGCCTGCTTCTCCCTCTAACTGCTGCTCCCCTGCTTGTGCTCCCCCTCTCTCTCTGTGACAGAAACAAAATCTTAAAAAAAAAAAAAAATCCCTTCTCTTGACTTTGAAACAATATTCTCTTGTTTTACCTCCTACCTTTCTGGTCTCCTTTCCCTAAATTTGTCCAGGCTCATACTCCTCTACCAAACCTTTATTTACTAGAGTTACTCAAAGCCCAAGCTTCAGCAGACTCCTCTTGGGACTCTACCCTCTCCTTAGGCAATCACATCTGTGCCAGCAACTTCAATTCCCACCTACATACAAGTGATTCCAAAGTTTATATATCTTGACCAGACATTTACTCTACTAATAAATTTTCTATTTTCACCTTTTAATCTCTAATATCTCAAAAGTTGGAAACAATTTCACTTCAGTTGTAAGCTGACAACTCAGCTTGCCAGTTTCATGGATGCTGACATAAGACATGGGATTCCCAGATCAGAGACTAAAGGCTTTATTACTCATACTAGAAGCAACAGCCAATGGGTCAGTAAATTTGAGCCAGTCTCTCTAATCTCAGCTCCCACAGAGGGACAAAAGGGGCCAGATGACACCTACATAAGCAGTGAACTGTTTTAAGGGGAGAAACCCAAGGCCAAGAACCCAGTATACTCTGGGCAAAGAGCAAACAAATCTACCCAGCCTGTGAGTTGAACAGTTACCTGGTAGTCACAGTTTGATCACCCTGACCTATTCAGTAGCCTATGTGACTAGCATAAGCTTTGCAATTTGGAACACCCAGCAAGAATGGGAAGAGATGCTCAGGGCTCATGTCAGATGGCCTTTCAATCATAAAGAGCCTTAAATTCTCTAAAACCCTGGAACACTGGGCTCACCCCAGTTTCTCAAATCCAAGCTTTTCTCTTCCATTGTAGAAGCTTTGAAAGATGGAATTCTATGCCAGAAATTCATTCCTCACTGTGGCAAAATCAAGTGAATTCAAGGTGATTTCTATTTGTCTGAAGAAGATGGTATTAAAGTCGAAAAAGTGCTTATACTCTCTTTTGTGAAAATGCCAATGTACAGAAATTTCAGTACATTGAAATTAAATTATTAAATGCTCATCTTGACAAGGTACTGTGATGTCTGGTGTCATGTTGAAATCCTACTAATAATGTCCATGAGTTTTTATGCCTTTATTTGTTCTTTGGTTTCAATAAAAAGAGAAGGAAGGAAGGAAGGGAGGGGAGGGGAGGGGAGAAATGTCAAAAAGTGAACTGAGAACTATAGTAGACAAAAGCATAATGCAATGGGGGGAAAGTAAACTGGTTATATATTGAAAAGCAGTCAGATGAAAATAGGCTATTGATTTAATCTGAAACCCATAATCTTTACCATTAATGTTTATATTTTGTATCCCTGCATTATAAAAATAACATACTAAACTGTTCCAGACAGGTATCCCTCTATTTCTTTCTCTGTTTCCCAAATTATTCATGCATGTTCCTCACATCATTTCATAAACACATTCCCAATGAACGGCCTAAAAGCTGTGTGGGGAACATCCTGCCATTTTCTCCTTGCTAAAGAAAATCATTCTGCTTCTGAATTTCCTCTGTGGTGTCTCACAGGATAGCTATGCTTTACCCCAGGCTAAGCTGTGGAAATGGATCGTGAGCTTTTCCAACCTACTGTGACTCTTTTTACCCCCTGCCTTAAGTACGGACCCCTGTGTGGCACTGTAAAACTGCACTGAGGCAAGGAATGTTAAGTTAATATACTTAGGAAGACACAGCTCAAGGCAGCTTAAAGGAATCCCCTCTAATTATTCTTTTGAATCCATACAAACTGAATCAACAGTTTCCATTTAAAACTTGACTACCCACTATCTTGCCAATGTCTTAACATCTTGTTTGCTGACAATTTGCTTAGCAGTATTCTAGTAAGTTTATTTAATGGTTTAGTTTGTGATTTTTTTTCACTTACAGATGTGTGATTTTTCACTGAGCTCTAAGAATTTCAGTATATGATGTCTTAGGTGTAAAATGTCCCTTTAATTTAATATTTGCTGTCATTTGCACATTTAAAAATAGATCCCCTACTTTTATACTTGTACTTCAACTGTTTTTGCTATCTCCCCATTTTACCTTTTCCTCTAGACTAAAATTGATATTGCCGCGCCCCCAGAGCATTACATGACTTAACTAGCATTAAGACATAATTAAGAGACTGAATTCGGTGTTTCTTAGCTTTCTAATATTGGTTCTATAAAATACAAATTTAGTTATGAGGTTCTGTCCCTGAGGGGAAATACCAGTGACAACCCAATCAGTCAGTTTCAAGTAGCAGTGGGGTTCTATTGGTTCTGGGCAATTTCTCTGCTGCCAATCAAGAATCTTCCCTTAGATGCATCTTTTATCAAATCCATATAGGGGTAGACTGTTGACTGACAAAACAAGATCTGACTCACTGATAGGATACCAGATCTATGTACCAACAGTGAGATATTTGATTAGTGACTTCAAAATGGTAGAATTCTCATATTTGAATATTGTGATACTTAACTTATCAAATATACACACTTCTTATCCAATGCTGAGCATATCTTGTTACTTAAAATAGAATGTGTGCTAATGATGAGGTTCCAAGTTCTAGGAAAAAGAGTTAATAAAATGAATTTACTAATGAAAGTTTCCACAGCTGTGATGATGTTAAGGATGACACAGTAATGAGACTTCATAATAATAAGGTCCTGACATCTCTGTTCACAAAGCTCATATTCAGTGGTAATACAACCACATCCACTTTAGAAATGAAGAGATATGGAAGATAATCTGAGGTACACAGCATCCACTACAGTAATATCTATTACTCCACAGTATGGGGGCCAAAATGACCCGCAGCACAGAGAATTTTTTGTAGTGAACACGTTTCATATCTCTACAATCCAACATTTGAAGCCACATCAAATACATGCATATGATAAAGATCCATTAAAGAAATGCCAGCAGTACTCTAATCAAAATAAAACATCTATTCCTGGGAGCCCCCAAATGGTTGCATATACCTCCCATTATAATCATTTAGGATATTGGCAAAAACCATGAGTAATTTATTATAGTTTGTTCTCCCCTTCCCTCTTGCCTCACTTAACTCATGAGGGAAACCGTATTCAATATTATCTACAAATAATCCCTTTAGCCCATCTTTTCATAAGAGAAAAAATATTTAGAAAGTCTCCACACATACACAGTTTGAGACAGATTTCTTTCTATATCAAAAGGCAATGATCTGGTCACAGCACTCAAAAAGTGATATAATTTAGAGGTAACAACAGACAAACTTTACATTAGATGGGACTTCTCATCTTATTTTTAATTTGATATCTTCTAAACCTGGTTTTTGGTGTAACCAAATATTTACTCACTTTTTAAATCATTTTTAAACCTCTATGTTAGTTGGAAAAAACACAATTTTAATTTAATCCTTGCTTGCCAATAAATAGTGGCAAAATACCATTATGTAACTTTGACTATTTCCTGGAATTCTATTTTTATTAAATGCTAAATACTAATCCTACACTTTAACCAAGTTAACTGTATTGGGAAATCAAATGACAACTTCAGAAATGACCCAGACAAGTATGAATTTAGTGTATGTATTGAGATTCAACATCTGTCACAAAATATCTCTGTGCACATACATGTTTTTAATATATTTATGATGCAATTTCTCTTTAACTATCTAAATTTAGTCTTTAGAAATCCACCAGATCTGTAGGAGAATTGTGCCTTTTATTACAGTAAGTCAATGAATATAATTTAACCATATATCTTATTTATCAGGCTCTTAATCTATATTTTCAACTATTAGAAATTAATTATAAATTATGCTGTACTCTCTCTATATATGTTCTGTAGTATTTAGCAATTTAAGTAATTAAACTTCCCCATAGTTATGATAGCAATGATCTTAATAAAATAATTCTGTGTAATACTCTGTTATATAGTGCACAATTAATAGTAACCCAAAGTCATTGTGCTATGCCCCAAAGGTTTATGTAGATCTTAGTGAATTAGCTCATTTGTGTTTTCTTTGTGGCCCTCTCCATGTGTCTATGAGGCCAGTTTGGGACAGAATGAAAACCATTATGCTGGAATCAAAATAACTCATCCCTCCAGTTTTAGGACATTCCTAGGATACATACATCATGCCTGGGGTCCTCTTCCCTTAAATGTATTCTTCCCAAAGAGGTTTCAGTCTTTTTTTTTTTTTTAAGATTTTATTTATTTATTTGACACAGACAGAGAGAGAATCACAAGTAGGCAGAGAGAGAGGGGAAGCAGACTCCTTGCTGAGGAGAGAGCCCAATGTGGGGCTTGTTCCCAGGACCCTGAGATCATGACTGAGCTGAAGGCAGAGGCTTAACCCACTGAGCCACCCAGGTGCTCCAAAAAGGTTTCAGTCTTCTTAGAAGAAAGATTTCTGATATGTCTTTTCCATCAATAACAGCTACTTTTGGGTACCAGAGAAGCTTACATTAAACTTTGCCATGTGATCTTGAGATAGTCATCTTAAATTATGGAGCTTCATTTTAACATGAAATCATAGTAATACATGATTCTCAATCCTTTTTTATTAAATTCAAATAACTACATCTTTTATACTCCATAGAAGATTACACCAAATAGGAGTATTATATTGATTTAACATTTTTTTGACCATCGTCATATGGCTAGCTATGTTCCCACCTCTAGAAACCTTGAAATAAAACACCCTTACTTTTATAAAACTTTATGTTCCATACTATATAGGAGCACATTCCTGCACCCCAAAACAATCTTTCATCAGACTTTCCCTAATTAGGTCCTTAGTCACTATCGCCTATACAAAAATCTCTGCATATAACCAGTATTTTTTTTAATTTATTTTTTATTTTCAGCATAACAGTATTCATTATTTTTTCACCACACCCAGTGCTCCATGCAATCCGTGCCCTCTATAATACCCACCACCTGGTACCCCGACCTCCCACCCCCTGCCCCTTCAAAACCCTCAGATTGTTTTCCAGAGTCCATAGTCTCTCATGATTCACCTCCCCTTCCAATTTCCCCCAACTCTCTTCTCCTATCTCCCCATGTCCTCCATGCTATTTGTTATGCTCCACAAATAAGTGAAACCATGTGAAAATTGACTCTCTCTGCTTCACTTATTTCACTCAGCATAATCTCTTCCAGTCTCGTCCATGCTGCTACAAAAGTTGGATATTCGTCCTTTCTGATGGAGGCATAAGACTCCATAGTGTATATGGACCACATCTTCCTTATCCATTCGTCCGTTGAAGGGCATCTTGGTTCTTTCCACAGTTTGGCGACCGTGGCCATTGCTGCTGTAAGCATTGGGGTAAAGATGGCCCTTCTTTTCACGACATGTGTATCTTTGGGGTAAATATCCAGTAGTGCAATAGCAGGGTCATAGGGAAGTTCTATTTTTATGTTCTTGAGGAATCTCCACACTCTTCTCCAAATAGGCTGCACCAACTTGCATTCCGACCAACAGTGTAAGAGGATTCCCCTTTCTCCACATCCCCTCCAACACATGTTGTTTCCTGTCTTGCTAATTTTGGCCATTCTAACTGGTGTAAGGTGATATCTCAATATAGTTTTAATTTTAATCTCCCTGATGGCTAGTGATGATGAACATTTTTTCATGTGTCTGATAGCTATTTGTATGTCTTCATTGGAGAAGTGTCTGTCCATATCTTCTGCCCATGTTTTGATATGATTGTCTGTTTTGTGTGTGTTGAGTTTGAGGAGTTCATTATAGATCCTGGATATCAACCTTTTGTCTGTACTGTCATTTGCAAATATCTTCTCCCATTCCGTGGGTTGCCTCTTTGTTTTCTTGACTGTTCCCTTTGCTGTGCAGAAGCTTTTGATTTTGATGAAGTCCCAAAAGTTCATCTTCTCTTTTGTTTCCTTTGCCTTTGGAGACATATCTTGAAAGAAGTTCTGTGGCTGATATCGAAGAGATTACTGCCTATGTTCTCCTCTAGGATTCTGATGGATTCCTGTCTCACGTTGAGGTCTTTTATCCATTTTGAGTTTATCTTTGTGTTCGGTGTAAGAGAATGGTCGAGTTTCATTCTTCTACATATAGCTGCCCTGTTTTCCCAGCACCATTTATTGAAGAGACTGTCTTTTTTCCACTGCATATTTTTTCCTGTTTTGTCGAAGATTATTTGACCATAGAGTTGAGGGTCCATATCTGGGCTCTCTACTCGGTTCCACTGGTCTATGTGTCTGTTTTTATGCCAGTACCATGCTGTCAAACTATTAGAACTCATACAACAATTCAGCAATGTGGCAGGATACAAAGTCAATGTACAGAAATCAGTGGCTTTCTTATACACTAATAATGAAAATACAGAAAGAGAAATTAGAGAATCGATTTCATTTACTATAGCACCAAGAACCATTAAGATACCTGGGAATAAACCTAACCAAAGAGGTAAAGGATCTGTACTCAAGGAACTACAGAACACTCATGAAAGAAATTGAAGAAGACAGAAAAAGATGGAAGACCATTCTATGCTCTTGGATCGGAAGAATAAACATTGTTAAAATGTCTATACTGCCTAGAGCAATCTATACTTTTAATGCTATTCTGATCAAAATTCCATTGGGATTCTTCAAAGAGCTGGAGCAAATAATCCTAAAATTTGTATGGAATCAGAAGAGACCCCGAATTGCTAAGGAAATGTTGAAAAACAAAAATAAAACAGGGGGCATCACGTTACCTGATTTCAAGCTTTACTATAACCAGTATTTCTTAATAGTCTTTCTTGAGTAGAAAAGATAACTTCAGACATCATTTTGAACAACCTAAGCGAAATAAGAATAAATAAAAATAAATAAACAAAATGTTTATGAAACAATCACCATTGGTATAAAAAGAAGCCAGGCCAAATCTGTTTGAATTCTAGAGTAATAGGTTTAGGTTTTCATTTAGCAACAACCAAAACTTCACATGTCAAAACATCAGTAAATAAAATCCCTAGTTACATATCAACTTGAATTTGCAGAACTACATTATAGTAGAATGACACTCAGATCCATTTATACATATTTTTAATATTTCAAAGAAGAATATAAGAACATTATTAGTCTACTGAATTTTAAATGATGGACCAGCCATCTTATTTCCACTTACCACAACTTACACATCTTCTGCTTGCTGACAGCTTATACTTTGGAATGGTTGGTTATGAATTACTCTCAAGAAACTGAGCAGTCTAATCCTAAGATGCTCTTCTACCCTTTTTTCCCTCATGATGAAGCATTCTATTCCTCTTGGGCCTCTATAGAAAATTTTTATTTTTCCTATATTTTCTATTTTCCCCTATTATTTCTCTCACTCATGTAGTGTGGAAAAACAAGTTATCAAAGAAAGCTCAGTGTTCCTTGAGGGGCAAAGGATATTTCATTGATCATGATTCAACATTTATAGTCTAAAGACACTAAATATGTGTTGCCAGGAAACCTCCCCAAAGTTATTAGACCCTTCTTATGGCTTAATAGGTAGTTATCAGGTGTCAAAGGAAAACTAAGACAGAAAACATGCTTAAAAAAGAATAGGGATTGTTTTACTATTCGAAAGCAAAATTTGAGGAATTTACACCCAAAAAAATGATTTAGCTCTAAAACACTTCGTTTTTTTTTTAGAAATATGCAATGAAGATAAATCAACTGTTCTGTGGGGGAGGAAAAAGAAGACAGAGTGGTTTATGTAATAGTACTTAGTACAGTAGTAATATGTAATAATATGTATTATTATTTAATAATACATATTATATTCCAGATAATTTACATATAGTGTTTATTTCATTCATACATATTTATTTATATTTGTCTTATTTATATCAATATGTAATAGTTATAGACTAAGAAATAAAAATGCAAAGAGGTAATCACATTGAATAGCCTACATTAGAATGTAGTAAAAGCTGCCTCACATTGACAGCCCTGTAATACATGGTATACCCTATCTGTAAAATAGAATGGATCCCAGCAGGAAAAAAAAAATGGAAGAGAAAGATGCACAATAGGCAAAATCTTGCACATAACCTTCAAGAGAGAAACAAATCCTTCATATGGAATCCGAGAGGGAGAAAAATTGTATTTCCCTTCAGAGAAAGTGCTATTAACCTCAGACTGCAGATGAGGACCTGAAGAACATGTAGAAAGGTGCTAGCTCAGCCATCAGATTGGTGGAGGAGATATGAGGGCGTCTCACTGATAGTACACTAAGCAAAGCCATGTGCCATATTTGGGAGTTTTCCAAAAGACAAGCAATGTTGACTCTTTTATCGTATCTATAACTTAGAATTTTTCAAACTCTCACAAATTCTAAAGTGTTAACTAGTAGAGATAGCACGAGAAACTACAGCTTCTACTTACCCAAAAAAAGTGCCAAATCTCAGAATGTAGTTAAGTGTAAAGTCCTCACTGACAACAAATGAAGAAAATGCATTCCCTTTAAGTCCTGAGTTGAAGATCTCAAGGAGGATCATTCCAGGATTTTCAGAAAATTAGCTCCAGGACCCCTCAGAACTGAGTTCTTCCAGCTTGTAAAATCTTAAGAACTAAAATATATTTAAATATGTAAATATAAATATGTAGAAATATACATACAGCTAAATTTATATGTAGGCTTATAAAAGGAAATGCTTGTAAGTTCACTGCATAGCAGCTTTATTCTCACCTACGAGGCTCTCAAAAAGAGAGGAAAATGAGACACTTAAAAAGTTAGGTACTGGCTCCCAAGAAGCTGTTACAGTAGATTTATGTATCAAATAACTTTGTTAGGCAAGACAGCTGCTAACTATTCTGAAAACTCTACAAATGTGCCTATGTGCACATTCTCCTTTAAAATCTTAGCAGAATTTTGCTAAGTGGCTTAAAAAAATGTAGTTCTAAAGGAGAGTTTTCAAATATTTTGAGCATTTGATTAATTCCAAAGGCTGCACATGCTTTATCCAAAATAATACTTAAATTATATTTTGTAGTGAATGCATCAAGTGTCATTAGTTTCTTTTTCCTGTAAACTTTCATAGGAGCTATTTTTAATGACCCTGCTCATAAATAAAAAAAAGGTTCCTTCATGTCTGATAGAGTATTATCACTGTGAATAAAGAGATTCCTTAAGTACTTAAACCTATCCCTAAATTTGCCAAGTGCTTATTACAAACTGCTTTAGTCATTGCTTTTCTTAGGAATCAACCTTTTGTTGTTGCTATTATTACTACTGTTATAGAGGTGGCAGTCATTATTGTTCCAGTTCTTATTTTTTTTATTTTTTATTTTTTTTAGATTTTTTTTTATTTATTTATTTGACAGGCAGAGATCACAAGTAGGCAGAGAGGCAGGCAGAGAGAGAGAGGAGGAAGCAGGCTCCCCGATGAGCAGGGAGCCCGATGTTGGGCTCGATCTCAGGACCCTGGGATCATGACCTGAGCCGAAGACAGTGGCTTTAACCCACTGAGCCACCCAGGCACCCCTGTTCCAGTTCTTATAAACAAAAAGGCATGGAGAAGGAAAACACAGGTGGGGGATGGACTTCTGCTTTTCTGTGAATTTTGCTCCTCTTCCCCCACTATTTTCTTTTTATTTATTGAAATGACTCTGTATCTCAGCAAGGGGAAAACAAAAGGAATGAAAATTCATTTAAGCACTTTCTTTTATTTATGTTAACATTTCATCATATGCTGTTTAACAATTTACTAAATGTTTATTATGCACGTGTTGCATTCTTAAGAGAATAAATAAGTTTCTGTCAGCACTTCTTTCATGAAGTCCTATTTTGGTTGTGGATTTTAAAAATTCATAATAAACATTTCCTTCAGGAAGAAGTCACAAAAGGAAAAGCTTTGACACTGTTGATAAGTGAGCTTGTAACTAAAGAAATGGAAAACACACACATGCATAAATAGTCACTGAGTTTGTGTGTGTGTATATGTAAAGAGGGGTGGGATGGAGAAAGAAAGAGACAGAATGAGAAGATGATTAAACCCAGGATCTAAGAATCTTATGAATGAATAAAAAGCAGACCATTCTGATGTTTTCAGTATTAATATTCCCATAGTTATATCACCAATCATACTTACAAAACAGAAATGGAAAACCAGAGAATGGACAAGGTCCTCTGTTTTTCAAATTTTTATTGTACTATTACATTAAGAAAAAAGAATGAAAAATAAATGTCAAAAGACGAAGAATAATGAATCTCTAGTACTTTTATAATATATATTCCCCATCATTTGATTTATATGTGGAGATATAATTGGAATTCATTAGTTCTAAGCTATCTGCTGAAAAGTGAGAGAATTTGGAAGGGGCTTGATATCCTTGTCTTCACTTCCTAAAGTGTTTTTGGTTTTTTGTTTGTTTGTTTGTTTATTGTTGTTGTTGTTAAAGGGAACAAAAACATTTGGTTTTGATTATTTGTCAAATACTCTTAAGTCCTTTATCTATTAACTTATTTAAGAGTCTCAAAAGGTAAGTCTTCTTTGATAGTATTCAGATTTTTCAGATAGAAAAATTAGAAACAGAGCAGTTCACAACTTTCCAAGGACAGTTACAGCACTTCTAATTGATGGAACTGGTTTTCTCAACCAGACAGATTCCAGGTTTATTCAACACAATTAACTCACTCACTCCGAAAAGGGAATTGTGAAGTGGATCTGTCACTCACCAAATAGAGAAGGATTTAATATGTAGCCAAAAATGAAATGAAGAACAAGATATTTTCTGTGTATTTAAAATACTTTTTGAGTGTGAAAATTTTAGAAAAAGATAAGGCAGAAAATAACCCTGTGGTACAGATACAATAGTTAATACAACTACTGAATATTGTTAGAGTTATTTTTGGATCTAGAGAGCTTTAAGTTACCAATATAACAAGCATTTCCTAATGTCATTAAATCTTCACTGAGTGTATTTTTTTTTAATATTCATTTAATTGTATCACAATTTATTTAACAATTAACAGGTTTGGGACATAAAGGCATAACTGGTTTATTCAATCTTACTCAGGAGACTCAATGAACA
Organism: Mustela erminea; assembly: GCF_009829155.1. Classification (NCBI taxonomy): domain Eukaryota; kingdom Metazoa; phylum Chordata; class Mammalia; order Carnivora; family Mustelidae; genus Mustela; species Mustela erminea. The sequence goes on along the minus strand of NC_045628.1, from coordinate 46,977,207 downwards.
TCTTTAAATTATTAAATTCATCCATCTGTACAAATTAGTTTTCTATGCTGTCTGACAAATTACCAGAAACTTAGTGGCTAAAAATAGCAACACATTTACTATATACAGTGTCTATTGGTCAGAGACCAGACACAGCTTAACTAGGACCTCTCCCCTGCAACTCACAGTCTGTAATCAAGGTGTCAGCCAGGCTGCCTTCTCATCTGGAGGTTCAACTGGGACAGAGTCTGCTTTGAAGCTCCCTCAGGCTGTTGGCAGAATTCATCTCCTTGTTGCTATAGAACAGAGGGCTTTGGTTTCTTGCTGGTAGTGGGTTAGAAGCCTCAAAAAGTAATCTGTAGTTCCCTGCTACAAGGCTCTCTCCGTAGGTACTTTCAAGTCACTTTTCAGGCCAGTGAAAACTGTCCCATATGATGTTACATAATCATGGGATGACTGACATCCATTCCTTCTGCCATATTCTATTGTTTAAGAGAAATCACAGGTTCCATCCACATTCAAGGGAGAAAGCAGATGACTCAAGGGCATAAACATCAACAAGTTAAGTACCTTGTCCCCCGCACGGTTGTTTTCACTCTTCCCCAGAGCTTCCTTGGTATATAGAGCTGCCCAAGGAAAAAACACCTCAGTGACAAATTACTGCTGCAGGTAAGGGCCTCTGTGTTCATGACTTTTAATGTGAGACTCAACTATTAATTTCCTTGCTGCAGATGCCCTAATGTGTGTGGGAAGTTTCTCAGGACAGGCTGCTCAGTGGTATCATCCCTCCTCAGTCTCAGCTGATCTTGAGGAATGCAGGGTTTCACAGTGCATTCAAGAATCCTTCAAGTGAGTCTCACGTAGAACATGTAGTTTGTAATTTCAGTCAGGTTACACCACATACATTTACAAAATCTTGTGACAATCTATCCACTTTCTTTGTGTATTTTAGTAACAAGTTACTGAGATTACAAATCTGTGTTGTTGAGAAAGATAATGTGGTTAACATTAGGGTTTTTTCTTTGTTTTTCCCAAACAGCCAAATTTGTCTATATTATCTGTTAAATAGTCCAACTTTTTATTGTTTGTTTATTCACTTATTCATTTATTTAATACATGCTTTTATCTACTCTGGTTCAGCCACCTTGCCAAAAGCTAAGAATACAATGGTAAACAAGGTATGATTTTTGCATCAGGAAAGTTAGAATCTGTTGGGAGAAAACAAATCCAACCAAACATGTGAAATAAGAATTAACCATGTGGTGATAAGAGATATGAAGTAAACTAATAGGATGCTGTGATGGAGAATAAGGTGAGATATATTTCATTAAAGCATCCCAAGGAAAAATGCTTTGTTGTAACTGTCCACCTGTTTCCCACAAAGGCTTTTCAGTCCAGATGTTCAGAGAGCTAAACTTGCTGGCAGAGCTATACTCCTTCTTCATCTTCTCTGACCAACACATGTGTATGTCTTCTTTTAAAACACAAGGCTACTCTAGAAACAGGCTTCAAGTAGGAAAAATTCGATTACATGACTGCTCCTTTTTAGCACTCCTCTCTGTCTTAGAGATAGTTCTCTTGTATACAGAGACCTTCAGGAAATGGTTGACATTTAGATAAACTCTTGAGATCACTGCCTACCTCTCTCAGCCTTGCTTGGGCTGCAACACTGTCCACTTTAGGGAAGACCTAGAAGTGCAGAGTGAGGTCACAATTGCTGCTCCCAAGGCAATGAATATCAGACCGCCCCAACCATTTAATTCACCTGCTTTGGTAAAGGAACTGCAGGCCTTCTTCACTAGGCCCTTTAAAATTGGAAATTCTTCATTTTTGGCAAGATTGTAAGCAATATATGACAGCAATAAAGGGAATTGTTATCTGGCAAATCATCCATTCAGAATAATCCCATAATATTCTTTATTTTTATGCCACAGAGAGCTTCATGGGTTTTGATCCCCACTCCCCTCCCAGCACATATATTTTAAAGTGGCATATGATATTCCAAGGCATAACTGAACAATTATTACTTAATGATTCAGTAATATTACTCAGGGTACAATCACAGAAAAATCTTTAATAATTACATTTGACAGCAGAAGCATAAGTAGAACCAAAATGACATAAAGAGAGGTGGACTGTGTTCTAAGAGCATTAGGTCCCATTATAAGCCACACATTAATTTGAAAAGTTATCTTTATAATATTGAGGCTTTGCATTCAGAAACATGGTATAGTTCTCTATTTATCTAAATATTTTATCTCTTTCAGTAAAATTTTATAAAGTTCTCTATAGGCCTTACCCATTTCCTTGTTAGGGTTATTTCTAAATAATATATGAGTACTGAGTATAAACACTGCTCTTTAGTTTAAACAATGCTTCACATTATATCTTCTAATGGTCACCACTTTTTGAAAAACAATTGATTTTTACACATTTATCTTAATTTTGACCATCACCAACTCCATAAAAATGTGACAGTCTCTTGAATGGAAACAACATTCACAAAATATGTATTAAGAGTCCTTGACACTACTTTAGCTGTCCATTTTTATTAACAAGTACTTTCAGAGTATTTTAAGTTTTTAAGTGGTTTCTCATTTAAGTTTTTAGTATTACTTTTGGATTACAGAGCATGTAATCTCAATTTCAATTTTGAGAAGAGTACTGGGATTTTATTTTTGAATACCATAAAAAATTTGGTGTGTGTTCCCTTAAGACTTTGAGCATTCAAAGACTTTGTATTTCTTCTATTTTGTCTTTAGTTGCATGGTGCATTTATTAATTTAAAGTTTCAGGGATAAAGAAGACAAATGGCTTAAAATTTTTTAAAAGTATACTTCCATCTACATATCTTTGATTGTCAATACCAAAGCTGAGATGGTTCTTTTGATTCTATCTCCTTGTTTCTTCTTGCCCACTTCTCTACTTCCTATCTACATCACTACAATTCAGTGACAAAATATTTTTAAATATTTATATGAAATTATATCTAAAACAATCATTTAGACATAACAAAAAGTTAATTGGCATTAATATATATTACAAGTCCTTTTATAGTATGATTGTCTATTTTCAGCTTTTAATTTTGTTTCCTCCTTTGAAATCCAGTGGCATTGTACTGTATAATTTTCTGAGTTTTTGCATAGTTGAGAATTTTCTTTGCACAAGAAATGAGTGTGCAGCATACAACCATTTACCCACAATAAATAAAGGACTCAAGTAATAAATTGTTGATAAAAATATTCAAGTATTTACAAACCTGCATTCAGGATTGTATAGTGTGTAGTGTATTTTAAATGATTAGGCTTGAGTTAAGTATAAACATCTAAGAATAGACAGAAGCAATGGAAAATTTTCTTTCAAATACTGAATGTTGTATAAAATCTATAAAGGTCTTGGAATGTCCTTGACTAGAGATTTTTATGAGGAACAAATGAAACATTTAACCGACTCCGATCTTTCCCTCATGTTCTTTTGAGTAAAACACTTGTGGTTTCATCTGCTAAATCTTTGCTCAGGGTGATAGGTGAATACAGACTTTCTTCTTTTTGTGCTTAAACATCTTCAGAAACTTAAAGGCCATTTGTACCCCAAAGTCAGGTCACATGTAAGTAAAGACTATCCTGCCACACAGCTCCACCCAGGGCCCAGGTACATAATGCTATACTTTGATTCCTGTCTGACTTTGTTCTGTCAGTCTTTGGTATATGGTCCCACCTCTATGATTTAGGCCACCCTGGAACTTGTCACTGGCAAAGACTCTTTATAACTGTGATCCCACTTCTCAACAATTACACTCTGTAAGAGGTCAAAATGAATATTCTAGGACCTTACGCATGCTGCCTGCCTGCCTGTATCCTAAGTCATGTGAGTCCCAAATATTACACTTTAGCAGAGCAGCACTACTTGAGGGAATACTGAAAGCTATTATTTCTCTCTTTTTTATCAACAAACCAATCTAGAGAAGAGGTATCTTTCATTTCACCTCTATGTCTGTTTTGGCTTACTTTGCAGTTGTAATACGAGATAGAATCTTAGAAAATGTATCTTTGATAATATGACTAACCTCTAGTTTAAGTCACTTCTATTGTTTAAAAGCACAGTTTATAGTAAGGAGGAGCTTCTGTGGGTGGAATGAAGTAAGGAAGTTCTTTCTTTCTCAAGGGATAATTTCTTTTTATTTTATTTTCTTATTACTATCTTTCCCCTCCATGCTACTACTTTAGATGAATCCAGTGACTGTTCCCACTTGGAAGGAGCTCTCCTTTATAGAAAATTTAGCTCTTGGAAGGTAGAGTAAAGAGCAGACAGTCGTGGTAGGGGCAGTTTGAGTAAATTCAGCTCTAAGGACTGGATTAGAATTGCCAGATTAAATAGAGGATGCCTAGTTAAATTTTAACTAAAGATAAAGCAATGAATGAATAAAACAATAACTTCTCAGTGTATGTCCCTAATACAGAAAGATGCATATTTATGCTAAAAAATTATTCATTTTTAATCTGAAATTCAATTTTTTTCTGCATTTTTATTTGCTATAACTGCCAACTTTAGATGGGACTAGAGGGCAAGAGTGACCTGTTGCTCATCCTAGATTATAATGGCAGGAAATGATACAGAGACTTAGAACGAATTTCCAAACCTGGCATAAAGATCATGTACTTGCATTTATGTAATGTATTCCTTTTAAAGGCACGTGGGGTCCGGGAAGGTGTAAAAAGGCGAGGCTATTCACAACAGGCTTATTGAGGGTTGGGAGATTAGACTTCAGATGAAATCTCAATATCAGAGATACTGGCAATAGTCCCCTGCTTGCTCTGACTTCACTTGAGGACATCGATCTTGTCAATGAGAAGAGCTAAGACTTAAAGTACTTGTTATCACATGGCCCCACAAGCTGCAGAGTATAACATGTAAGGAGTGCTAACATAATTTCTGCAGTTATGAAATGGTTTTTGGTTTTAAATAGAATATATTAGAATAGAAGCAACTTTTCCTTGTAAGACATGAAGTTGTGACATGTTATCTCCTCTTTTTTTAATGTCTCCCATCTCACCCTCTTTAACTAGGCAATTTCTTCTCTCCCAGGCCTTGGATCACCTGCTATGTCAGACAACCTTCTACTGACCACATCCCTCTGTCACTTATGTCTCTACCACACTAGATTGAGAGTTCTTTGGGGACAAGGACAGTTTCTTATTCACTTCTGTACTCTAAGAACATAGCAAAGAGTGATGCTCAAGAAATATTTGTTGAGTGAATGAAGAAGAGAAATCAGAAATAAAACTGCACAAAAATGGAAAACACTAAACAGATCGCAAAGTAGGAAACTCAGGAAATAATCCCAGAAATACACAATTATAAATCTTTAAAACAATATCAGAAAACCATTAAAGTAAGATAAGATTTAAGAAGAATCAGAGGTGCCTGGATGGCTCAGTGGGTTAAGCCTCTACCTTTGGCTCAGGTCATGATCTAAGCCCTGCATCAGGCTCTCTGATTAGTGGGGAGCCAGCTTCTCCCTCTCTCTCTCTCTCTCTCTGCCTGCCTCTCTACCTACTTGTGATCTCTCTCTGTCAAATAAATGAATAAAATCTTTTTAAAAAAAGATTTAAGAAGAATTAGATTGTAAGAAATTTTAAGTTTTTGCCCCCCATGCTAAAAAAAATAATGCTTAATATTTAAACTGATTAACTTGCATTAGTTTCAATTTAAACATTTCCCTGTCATCTTGCTCAATCCTTTTTTGGAACATAATACATTCAAACAGGCAGATATTTTTCAAATAAGTTTCCTCTATTTACTAATAACATAAAGCAATTAAACTATATCCCACTGCATTATTTAAGTATCATTTAAATTTGAATGAACATACATAGTAGTGGAAATTTAAAATGCTGCTACATTTTAGAAAACCAAACATTTAAAAACTCTCTAAAATAGTCATACCATTTAACCCAGAAATTCCATTTATACAAATTCAATTATGAAAACTACTTTATCTAAAAAGAGATATATCAATTCATGATACACTACAACAAGATAAATAACTTCGCTAAGCAGAAAATGGTTATATTACACCACCTATGTTCAACTGGAAATTATTTAGTTCTTTAAAATAATTGTTTAGAAAAACATGTCACAAATGGAGTTGTGTATAATTTTACATAATTAAAACAAAATGTAACCAAAATATAATTTATACAAAAGAATACCAGGAAAAGTAGAACGAAATAACATTCTTCTTTTTCCAAAGGGTTATTTAACATTCTTTATGTGCCAGTCATTTTAAATGTCTTACCTCATTTAAGCCTACAGAAACCCCATGGGACATGTACCTTCCTTATTGTCACTTTATACATGAGGATGTTTATCACAAAGATGTTAAGTTACTTGCTTAAGTCACACAGCGAATCAGTAGAAGAGAGAATATTCAAACCCAGGCAGTCTAGAGCCAGAGACAGCATTCATAGGCACAGCTATAATTATGTGTCCAGGTTGGCATTTATCACTTTTTTTTCCATTTTCTCCATGTTGTGTCATATTTCATGTGAAATAATTACACACAGAAGCATATTAACCATTACTTAATAAAAATATCTAATTTTCAAATAATGAAATTCAATAAATCAGAACTTTGCAACATTAAAATTAACAGTGCTATTTCATCTGAACTTGAATTTCCTTGTGCTCCCCTCACAGAGAAGTCTTTTGGTACCCTAATATCTAAATGCTGAGCAATCAGGTCCAAAATTGAAGTTGAATCCTTTGCTGTGACAGAAAGCATACCAGGGTATCATTTAATTACAATATCAGGAGGGTAACTGAAAAAGATGGGATCACACTGAAGCCATTAGTTTCGAGGCATAGGTGGAGATCAGTCAAGTGAAAAGGAAGCAGGTGTCTAAGTTAGATGGGAAAAGACACAATTAGTGGCTCCCTAGATTTGCACAGGAGACTCCTGAGGCTTATGTAACCACTTCCCAGCAGGTGTACAGTCTGATACCTGAGATAGCAAGCTGTGCTGAGGGACCTCAAGATAGCAGCTACATAGCTGGAGACGGGGTTGCTACTCCAGGGAGCAGAGGGATATGTGGCAATGCTCCCATACCTGCCCCAAGAGCTTTGTTCCATTTCCCTCAGCCACAGTCTCAGCAAGGTGTGCTGTAAACATGCCCTGGAAATGCATCCATTCTAGTGTTGTTTCCATCCTAGCATGGCACTTCAGCAGCCTTGTTTCAAGCCATATCAAGTTCAAAATCCTCACACTTCAGCACAACCTAAGGACATTTTACTTGAGAATCTGCATGTTTGAATGACTGAAATCACCAATGTGAACACTCCCTTAATCTACCCTTCTTTTTTCCTATTGTTGTTTAATGTACTTTGGTATCATCCAGTCAAAATTAAAAACAGATGCCAAAAATTTATCCTCCTTTTCAAGATGAGCAACCTCATAATCTCATCCTAGGCAAGAATGACTTACTTTTTGATTTTAAAGTATCCAATCAGGTGAGGTATCAAGACACCTAGCTTTATAGTCACATCGACATGTTTCAGAAATACTTCTAATTCTACCCCCCTCTTACTTTACATATGAATATTATCAAGGAGGGAGGATATCTGAACCTGTTAGAAATAAAATAATAAAATTCAGTTTATAAATGTGCCACATGTATATAGCACTTAGGCTAAGTGTTCTCACAGTATCAACCTGCTAGAAGGAAACTTCCCTCTTGGAAATGACTGCTACATTGTGCTAACCACCAAGTTTTCTTCCTTCCCTTGAAATTTTCTAAACACAGTGATGTGTATACATTGCCAAACACTTTAAATTTATTTTATTTTGGTAATAGATTGAAACAACGAAATATGGCTATGTTTTATTTTCCTAAGTAAGTGACTTATCAAAGTGCTACGGGACCAGTATAGAGATTCATCTCACAGACCATTACAATTTCAAACAGTATGTTTCCCCACCCACACCCATTAAATAAGGTTATTGCAATATATAAAATATATATGTGTCACTAAGGGCAAAAGTTTTCTGATTCATATGTTCAAACAGATTTTAGAGTATCATGGTTCATATGCTTAAACAGATTTTAGGGGTTGTAAACAGTCTTTTTCAAGTGCCTTACTGCTACAGAAATTACCCTAACCTGACAATATTTCCTCACAGTAACACCCTATACAAACATAGTCAGGTTGGATATTCTAAGTGGCATCAATACTAAATCTTTATGAAGACAACTGCTGCAACATAATCCCTCTGTCATCTGGATAAACTATATGTCAACACTGGGTACACACTTGGCTAAATTTTCAATGTGTGTCAATTATGAATGTGAACAACTAGGGTCCTTTAGAAAGTTTCAGTCTTTATAAGCTTAATATCTTTACTCTACTTCACAAATTGACTGCAGCATTCATGAAAAGGAGCAATGTTATTTATGATATTAATGCCATGTCTTTCTTAGTGACAATTCTTGATAAATGTTTAACACAATGTGCGAACATATCCTGTACTTGGAGAAGTCATCAGAATGTTTAAGTTCCAGCTCTACAGCTGCTACTAATAGTCACGAGATCTGGATGAGCTATCCCTCTTCTGGAGTCACTTTCTTAGTCTCTGAGGTATCTTCCAGCTCTCAAATCCCTGAGTCTAAATATCTCTTCTAAAACAAACTCTGGGTTTCTGTCTTTCATCAAATAAATTTTTCTAACTTCCATTACTATGTGAGCAGCATAGGACCTAGAGCATTATGTATACTTCTCTCACAGAGATTCCCATGTAGATGGCAAGACAGTATCATACACAAAATGCAAAATATTAAAGTGCACTGTGATTAGCACCAGAGGAAAGGGACATAATTTATATATAAATGCTCTGGAATTTCAAAGAAAGAAGAGCAGACTACCTCATACAGTCAACAAATATTAATAAATATGTGCCAGATGAAAGACAACTGTGCTCAAACCTTGAGTTTTAGGGTAAAAAGCAAACCTGCTTCTCATATTTTTAAGACCCAGGGAAAGAATATAAATGGAGGCATACATATCCGTGAATATTTAGAAATTAGACTATTAAATGTGTTTTATCAACCTATCTTTATAAGCATAACTTCACAATGAACTGGAATATCAAATTCAAATTCAGAATTCTCTGACTTTCCAGACTTCCTTACTTCTGGCTTCCAGACCCTACTACTCCATTTTCTCCTATTATCTTTCTACCTTTGTCTTCACTCCAAGCCTTAAGGGCCTTCATGTGTGTTTATGAGGATATTCCAGCCTGTGTATCCAAGATCCTTCAGTGAAAGACAAAACTCCCCTGAAGAGCTGATGAGGATTTTAATAGGTAGCATTAAAACATTCCAGGCAGAAAAAAATATTAAAACCTTTGGTGGAAAGATGTTTCCAGGCCTGATGTAGAAAGTTCATTTGTTCAGTTTTTTCAGAGTTTCAACAAGAGAAAAATATTTAATGCTAAACCCATAAAAATAAGCCTAGATCATAATGTCAAAGGCTAAAAAGTTTGAACTTTACTTGGTAGGCAAAGAAGAGCGATTTGAAGGTTATTGAGCAGGAGTGACATAATCAAAGCTGTACTTTAGGAAGATTAATTTGGCAGCCAAATGCAGAATGAGTAGATTAGAAGTGAGACTGGAGCCAGGGAGAAGAGTTATAGCAGTAGTTTAGGTAAGCAGTAATACAACTGTTAACTAGGGCTGGGGTAATGCAAAGACGCAAAGTCAGTGTGAGACAGTAGGGAAAAGGAATTGACAGCCCCTGATGAATCACTGGTAATGGGGAAAAGGAGAGAGATAAATCAAAGAGCACTCAGAGGTCTTGAGCTTCTGGGACTAAAAATGAATATCGGAAACCATCAGCAAGAAATCAAAAGGAAGAGCTAAACTGTGGGGTGAAAATGATGAGAGGAATAGGTATACTTTGTGTTAGCAACATTAGCAAATCTCCACCCACACGAAAAATGCCATGAACACTTGAAAATGCAGGTCTGGGACTTGGGAGAGTCATCAGGAAATCACATGGGGAAGTAAAACTCTTAAATCTGACATTGTAAAAACAACCCATTCTTTATGCAAATTTCATTATCCAAAGATTTTGAAAATTTTCTCCATTCATAGGTTGTCCTGGGTTTCTCAAGTTGCTTAAATGTGTATGTCTTCTGAAAATATGGTTATTTACAGATTTGGGGCCAGTTAATTCACTTTGGCAAGATCTACCTTATAATCTATAGCAGAGTGTTCTGCTTTGTCAGGATTTATTGATAACAGTCCAAGTTTCTTCCCAGCATAAATCATTTCCCAGTATCACAGTGTTTAGTTCCAGGAATTTTGACTTTGTCCAGACTTAGATATTCTGTCTTTGTCTAACAACAATTATAAACAACGAATTTGCCTCTGTGGTGACACATTCCTCAAATGTACTATGATGTGCCAAAGTTCTTTTTGGTCCTCAGGTGACACATCTATTGATGAATTACAAAAGATTTTGCCCTTTGTTCTCACTCATATTAGCCATTATTATACATACAAACACAAAAACATACATACATACAGCTCATCATCTTCAGTGTCAGTAAAAATGAGTTAATTGAGCTCACGCTCTTCTTCTTGGGTCTGCTAAATAACATTCTCTGGTACCTAACTTGAGTTGTTATACCTCGGTATTTCAGCCACTGGTAAAAATCTTTGGATGTCTACAACTAGTATCAGGATGAGGAAAGAAGCCTTACTATAGTGAGAAAATCTCTGTTTGGGCAAAAGGAAGCAGGAACCAACAACTATGATAGATATTTTTTCTGGTAAAGACAAAGGCTGTACAAGATCGTATCGTTGAATCCCTCCGCTTACCTCTACTCTACGTAAAATGTAGGTGCCAGAGTCCTTTGTCTCTTATCAATGCCTCAACTTTCAGAGTTTGTAACTAGTCCAATATCTAAAAATATTTTTATAAATCTCTTCTTTAATATACATCTTCAACCTTGGCAACATGGAGAAATTTACAGTTAATATAGAAGGTATTCACCTAAGTATTACAGAGTGAAAGCAAACTTGCAGATGCTTATGAAGGAAAAATATAAACAAATTTCAGTGATGGCTTTCAGATAGCCCCTAAAGGGAACCATATGACACTAACAGAAAAAGAAAAAAAATTCACAAAACAAAATATGCAAGAGAGACAAACAAAACCAAAAATATAAATAATATCAAAAACTATCATTACAATATTGATATAATATTGATACAATACATAATATCAAAAATATCCTTAACTAATGATTTTTAGCTTGGCTGACTGCCTCCAGCTTCCCACAGCCAACCATGGTCTGAAAAGAATCCACACTGAACACACATCTTCCTCATTGTTGCTGGAAGAAATGCTGTGGAGTTTGTGCCAGTCTGACTGTTCATCAAAACACTGATCTTGGGGTGCCTGGGTGGCTCAGAGGGTCAAGCCTCTGCCTTCGGCTCAGGTCATGATCTCAGGGTCCTGGGATCGAGCCCCTCATCAGGCTTGCTGCTCAGCAGGGAGCCCCCCCCCCCCCGCCTGCCTCTCTGCCTACTTGTGATCTCTGTCAAATAAATAAATAAAATCTTTAAAAAAAAAAAAAAACACTGATCTACATCTTTCATATCTTTTTGTTTTTAACTGATTACCAGACAATCTTTGTTTTTCTTATCTGATTTATGACAAGAATTTCTTGGAAAAAGAAAAAGTATGCCCAAGCAAAAGACAGGGCTGGGTGAAAGAAAGAAACCCAGTTGGTGGGAGAAATTCCAGTCACATTTCAGACTCAAGGATGGGCAAGATAAGCCATGTAAACAAGCCACTGAATAACTGACTTGAATAATTAACACATAAGCCAAAAGTGGATTCAGATAATGATGGAGTTGGTTAAGTGGACTGGTAGAGGAATCCAGCTGCAGGAGGGTGAAAATAGGTCAGGTTACAACAGTTCAAATGTGGACAATCACATCTAAGCTAATCATCTAATGAGACAACTCAGGACCTCCAGAAGTCCTGCATTTGGGGAAAACAAGTCATCGAAAGGATGATTCTTCAGGGAGATTCTCATAAAGGCCTTAAAAATCTTGAAAAGAGTAATACACAGGAATGCCCTCAAGCACTATAAATTAAAAATAAAATAAAATAAAAGAATCACAGCTTTAGCTCCACTGAACACAGATATACAAGAGGCTTCAGGCATAGAACAAGGTTTCCTAGTAATTTAAATAGGGTAAAATGAGAAATAAGATTCACATCATAAGACTCATAAAATAAAATGTAGGCTCTGCACAAAGTCAACACAAGTTTACAGTCAAGGCTCAAAGCCTCCTGTACCTAGTCTCAATGGGGTGCCACCTTAATGCTATCTGCTCAGTGTTCTATTGTGTTTGAGTTTTTCAAGTTTGATCCTTAACTGTGAATTTCTTTCTCCTCACTGCACTAAGTCGGAAAATAATGTCTTTTTGAAGTCACTTTTGCTGGGTGAATATTTTAAAGCTAGGTCTATGTTATATAGAATGCACAGGATATTTTTACCAGTTTATAGGTAAGCAATCACATCAGATCTATAAGCACTGTTAATGTCAGGAGGAAAGCAGTGAGCCTGATGATCCACATGTATCTGCTAAAACTGGTGAAGCAGAACAGACAATAAAGAAGGAAGTAAAATGCAGTGAGGAAAACCAGCATGGGGCCAAGAAGGTTGAAACATTACTAGAATGCTTTGCTTCTGAATTTATGTCAATGACCTGTAGGATAAATACATTTAAAAAGTCAGTATCAAAATATGGATGCTGAAATTAGTATTTTAGGGAAAAAAACTTTTATTACTTGGTGAAAACTTTGCTTTTGAGTTTTTATTTGTTCATGTTTTTGTTTGTAATCTAGTGAAATGATGAAATACAACTACAATTGATAAGATACATAATATATAACAATTAAAGTGAAAGAATTTTCTGTTTCACTACTATGTAGTAGTTCACCCTCAGCATAAAGTAAATACAAAAATACTAAAGAAAAAGATGAACAGACATCTAAGTTTTTAAAAAGTGAATAATGAATAAATATAAACAAAATTCAGATGTAAATGATAATCCTTGTGAAAAAATATTTACAATATAGATGGCAAAGTATTAGTATTTTTATTAAATGTTATAGATTAAAAAAAAGAAAAGAAAAATGATGACAAAAGATTTAAAATGTTAATTGCCCAAAGAAAAATATAAAAAATCCACTAAAATACAAAAAATGTCTTTATCTTTTTTTTAATTAAGGGAATATGAATCAAAATCCAAGGGAGCAAGCATTTTTATTTCAAATTAAGAAATATACTATTAAGGGAAATCTAGCAATTTATTATTTACACAGTAAGACCAAACTGGTGGCAGGAATCTTCCTGGACTTTGACTGGCAACAAGTTGATACCAAGGAGGTCAACCTGACAGAGGAATTGCAGCGGCAAGACGTATTTACAGAAAACATACCGTCAGCAAGGCAGAGGAAAAGGGAGATATTCTGCATTGTCAGCAGCCCTATAGCGTCCAATCTCTGTGGGCCAGCCAAAAACAAGAACCAGAGAAATTTACTCACACCTAAACCTGCTACAAAATAATCCTCATTATAAACCAGAAAACAATACCTGGTACCATGAAACATGGCTCTACCCTGATCCCCATGTGATCCTCCTGCAAATATGAGTTCAAGAATTTACTTCAATCAAATGTGTAAAATTTAAAAAGAAATGCACAGGGTCAATATAGTTATAGCATATGAGAAAACTACAAGTGGTATAAGAAAGCAAATTTCAGATGAGTAACACAAGAAAAATTTATTGCCATGGAAAAGATGAAAATTGTGACTGAATGCAGCATGACAAATTAATATTTGAAATAACAAGACATCTTTTTCAAAATTTTCTATTTTTTTTTAATTTCTTTTCAGTCTTCCAGAATTCATTGTTTATGGACCACACCCAGTGCTCCACGCAATACGTGCCATCCATAATACCCACCACCAGGATCACCCAATCCCCCACCCCCCACCCCTCTAAAACCCTCAGATTGTTTTTCAGAGTCTACAGTCTTTCAATGTTCGTCTTCCCCTCCAGTTTTCCCCAACTGCCTTCTCTCCATTTCCTATGTCCTCCATGTTATTCCTTATGCTCCACAAATAAGCGAAACCATACGATAATTGACTCTCTGCTTGACTTATTTCACTCAACATCATCTCTTCCATGCTATCCATGTTGATACAAAAGTTGGATATTCATCCTTTCTGAAGGAGGCATAATACTCCATAGTATGTATGGATCACATCTTCCTTATCCATCCAACCGTTGAAGGGCATAACAAGACATCTTTAAAAAAAAAAAAAAAAAAAGAATTTCTCTCTGGAAGAAATGGATGCATTCCTAGAGACATATAAACTACCAAAACTAAAACAGGAAGAAACAGAAAACCTGAACAGACCTATAAACCAGCAAGGAAACTAAAGCAGCTATCAAAAATCTCCCAACAAACAAGAGCCCAAAGCCAGATGACTTTCCAGGGGAATTCCACCAAACATTTAAAGAAAAATTAATACCTATTCTTCTGAAGCTGCTTCAGAAAATCAAAATGGAAGGAAAACTTCCAAACTCTTTCTATGATGCCAGCATTATCTTGATCCCAAAACCAAAGATCCCACCAAAAAGGAGAATTACAGACCAATATCCCTGATTCACAGGATGTTCTCACCAAAATACTAGCCAATAGGATCCAACCATATATTAAAAGGATTATTCACCACAACCCAGTGGATTTATTCCTGAGCTGCAAAGGTAGCTCAACACCCATAAATAAATCAATGTGACACATTACATATATAAAAGAAAGGACAAGAACCATATAATCCTATCAATAGATGTGGAAAAAACATTTGACAAAGGCCAGTAAACTTTCTTGATTAAAACTCTCCACAGCATAGGAATAGAGGATACATATCTCAATATCATAAAAGCCATATACAAAAAGACCATTGCAATTATTGTTCTTGATGCGGAAAAAACTGAAAGCATGGCCCCTAAGGTCAAGAACATGGCAGAGATGTCCACTATCACCACTGCTAGTTCAACATAGTACTAGAAGTCCTAGCCTCAGTAATTAGAAAACAACAAGAAATAAAAGGCATCTGAATCAGCAAAGAAGTCAAACTCTCATTCTGCAGAAGACATGATATTCTATGTGGAAAGCCTAAAGAACTTCACCCCAAACTTGCTAGAACTCATACAAGAATTCAACAATGTGGCAGGATATAAAATCAATGCAAAGAAATCAGTTGCATTCCTACACACTAACAATGACACAAATAAAAGAGAAATTAAGGAGCTGATCCCATTTACAATTGTACCCAAAACCATAAACTACCTAGGAAAAAAACCTAACCAAAGAGGAAAAGGATCTGTACTCCAAAAACTATAGAACCGTCATAAAAGAAAGTGAGGAAGACACAAAGAAATGGAAAAACATTCCATGTCTACAGATTGGAAGAACAAATATTGTTAAAATGTCTATGCTACCTAGAGCAATCTATACATTCAATGCAATCCCTATCAAAATACCATCAGCTTTTTTCATAGAGCTAGAACAAATAATCCTAACATTTGTGTGGAACCAGAAAAGACACCAAATAGAAGAATGTTGAAAAAGAAAACCAGAACCGGTGGCATCACAATATCAGACTCCAAGCTCTATTACAAAGCTGTAACCATCAAGACACTATGGTACTGACACAAAAACAGACACATAGATCAATGGAACATAATAGAGAAACCATCAATAGACCCTCAACTCTATGGTCAACTAAACTTTGACAAAGCAGGAAATCCAATGGAAATAAGACAGTCTCTTCAACAAATGGTGTTAGGAAAATTGGACAACCACATGCAGAAGAATGAAACTGGACCATTTTCTTTACACTGTACTTAAAAAAATAGACTCCGTGTAGATGGAAGATCTAAATATGAGACAGGAATCCATCAAAATCCTAGAGGAGAATACAGGCAACAACCTCTTCCACCTCGGCCACAGCAACTTCTTGCGAGACATGTCTCCAAAGGCAAGAGAAACAAAGGCAAAAATGAACTATTGGGAATTCATCAAGATAAAAAGCTTTTGCACAACCAAGGAAACAGTTGGAAAAACCAAAGACAACTAACAGAATGGGAGAAGAGAGTTGCAAATGACATATCAGATAAAGGGTTAATGTCCAAGATCTATGAAGAACTTATCAAACTCAACACCCAAAAACCAAATAATCTAGTCAAGAAATGGGCAGAAGATATGAACAGATATTTCTCCAAAGAAGACTTACAAATGGCCAACAGATATATGAAAAAATGATCAACATCACTCCACATCAGGGAAATACAAATCAAAACTACAAGATACCACCTCATACCTGTTAGAATGGCTAAAATTAACCATTTGGGAAATGACAGATGTTGGTGAGGATGTGGAGAAAGGGAAACCCTCTTACACTGTTGGTAAGAATGCAAGCTGGTGCAGCCATTCTGGAAAATAGTATGGAGGTTCCTCAAAAAAGTTGAAAATAGAGCTACCTTAGGACCCAGCAATTGCACTATGGGTATTTAACCCAAAGATACAAATGTAGTGATCCGAAGGGGCACGTGAACTACAATGTTTATAGCAGCACTGTCCACAAGA
Source organism: Mustela erminea (assembly GCF_009829155.1). Lineage (NCBI taxonomy): Eukaryota > Metazoa > Chordata > Mammalia > Carnivora > Mustelidae > Mustela > Mustela erminea. Next base: position 46,960,492 of record NC_045628.1, on the reverse strand, counting down.
GCCAAGATCTGGAAAGAGTCCAGATGTCTATGGATAGATGAATGGATAAAGATGTGGTACACACAATGTAATATTACACAACCAACAAAAAATGAAATCTTGAAATTTGCAATGACATCGATGGAACTAGAGGAGTGCTATGCTAAGTGAAATAAGTCAATCAGAGAAAGACAATAATCATATAATCTCACTGATAAGTGGATTTAAGAAACAAAAGAGAGGATCATAGAGGAAGAGAGGAAAAAATAAAACAAGACAAAACCAGATAGATAAACCATAAGGGATTTTTAATCATAGGAAAGAAACTGAGGGTTGCTGGAGGAGAGGGAGTTAGGGGATGGGGAAAGTGGGTGACGGACACTAAGAAGGGTATGTGACATATGAGCATGGGGTATTATATCAGAGATGAGGAAAGAAATGATTACAAGTAAACTGTCATAGAAATGAAGATTCTACCAGAAGCAGCAAAGAAGAGAAAGACATAGTTGAAGCAAGATGGCAGAGCAGGAAAACCTGTATTCTCTTTCCTTATAGAAAGATGCCAATTAGCAAAAATCTATGGTTTTTTTTGTGAGAAATCCAGACACTGAAAAGTTCCTGTACCTTAGATGAATGTCAGACCAGATTTACCAAAGCTATTAGGAAGATTAAAGACACACTCTCACCAGAATTCATATCCCTAACATAGCATCACAAAATCAGGAAGAGAACCCCAGCATCCAGATTTTCTCAGGAGAGAGAAGGGGTTGGTTTGCAAATCCAATGACAAACTTTTCTGAAGGTATTCTCCAGAGTATTGGCTTTTGTTTTGCCTGTTTGGGATCTCTGATGGGAAAGGCACAGTCTAGCCACTTGACAAAGAATGAAGTCAATGGCATGGAACAATAGATGCCATAGGTCCTGCCCCCCATTCCTGGCTTACCACAGAGCGAGCAGGGGAAAAAAAAAAAAAAAAAAAAAGAAAAAGCCCAGTTCCAACCTTCCCTCTGGAGAGGGAAAGACTTGATCCAGTCATCTGACAGTCCAAATTCTATGGGCTTCCCAAAGAACTGGCATCTATCTTCCTAGTCTTAGAACTATGATAGGTCCAGCATAGTCCTGCTGCATGGAAGAGAACAGAATTGGCAGTTTGGTCTGAGATACCATAGCTTCCCTTCTTCACCCCCAGCTTAGTGCAAATTGAAAAGGCTAAAGCCACACCTGCCTTCTTCTCCCTGGAGAGGAAAAGAATTGGCAGAAACCCCCAGAATCTCTGGCTGGGCTGATTAAAGGGAGACTTCTCCTGTAAAAGTCAAGCCTATAATGATTGTGAGAGGTGCCTCCCTTGTCTAATGTATAGACACCCACACAAAGAATCAAGAAAAAATGAAGAATCAGGCATAGATGTCCCAAACAAAGCAACAAAAAAAGGTCTCAATAAACTGATCCTAGCGAAATGGAGTTATATGATTTACATGACAGAAAATTTAAAATAACTGTCATAAAGTTGCTCACTGAAGTCAAGAGAATAATGCATGAACATAGTAAGAATTTTAAGAATAGATTATTTTAAAAAAGCAAAGAACACAATGAGTAAACTGAAAAAGTCACCAATGAGTTCCAACAACAGACTCTACTAGGCAGATAAAAAGAATTGGTAAAAAGACAGACCATCGTGAACAGTTCAGTCAGAGGAGTAAAGATTTTAAAAGAAAAAGTAGAGATCTTAATCTGCCTTTAAAAGCTCATATATCAGTAAACTCATGTATATATGCTCCCTTTTTCCAAGGTCAACTCTGGCATGTGCTATGGGTTGAATTGTGTTCCCAAAAAAGAAAAGTTGAAGTCCTAACTGCCAGTACTTTGCAATGTGACCTTATTTGGAAACAAAGTCTCTAAAAGGTAATCAAGTTAATAATGAAGTCAAGATGGGCCCTAATGTAATTAATATGAGTGATATCCTTACAGAAAGGGGAAATTTGGACACAGACACACACAGGGAAAACGATGTGAAGACATTCAGGAAGAACTCCATGCGGAGATGGAAGCAGAAATTAAACTGATGCAGCTCCAAGCCAAGGAATTCCGACAATTACTCACTCCTGAAAGCAGCTAAAAAGAAGCAGGGAAGAATTCTACCTAGAATCTACCTAGAGAGAGAGTGAGAGAGCATGGCCCTGCAGACACCTTGTTCTCACAACTGTGAAGCAATAAATGTCTATTACAAAAAAAAAAAAAAAAGACACAGGATCACATGGAGGAAGGAGAGTTTATTAATAAAAGTCAAAATAAAGACTCAAAGTGATAGCTGAGGAAGAACATAAAACAAATGGAATTTTAAAATACTTTTAGTTTTTTAATATTATTTTTTTTAATTTCCAGAAATAAAAGCTGACCTGCATTACATCATGTCTCAGAAAACCTGATCTGGGCTCATCAATACTAAGCCACATACTGGTAAAATTTCTGAACTTCAAAAAGAAAGAGAAAAAAAATCACTAACAAAGAAACTGGCCCAAGTAAAGTTACAAATGGATTTCACTGAACTCAAAATGAACAGATAATCCCTATATCTATGAATACATTCAGAACAGAAAAAAAAAAAAAGATGGAAACATTCCAAAGCTGTTAAATATACCATCATAAAACAAAATAGTTGACTAATCACACATTTACAAATAAAAATAAAATATTAAGAAATTAAATATAGGAATACTTAAAGAATAATATGCCATAATCAATATAGTAAACTCAGAATATATGGAAGGTTATACTATTAGTACTTGTAATACTAAAAAATGCATCAGTAAAACTTTTGACATTACTAAAGTAGAAAAATAAATAGGTAAATAAAAAAATGGCAACACCAATTTCTGATTTTAAAACAAAGTGAAAGTAAGTAGGATCAAATAAAGGTTATCTATAGAAATCTAAAAGGGAAACATTATTACCCCCCCAAATAAGAACAATGCTACTAAAACCAGGATTATCAATACCATTCACTCATTCTTTTAACAGCAGTTTTAGAAGAACTTGAAAAGTTCTTCTAGAGAACTTGTTTCAAGAGAACTTGAAAAGTAAACTATCAGTATACTTATTAAAAGAAAAGAACTTAACTTTCACTATTTACAATCAGTTCAGATAGATTAAATAACTGGCTAAGCCACTTAAAAAACATAGATTCACAAATCTGTGAACTGCAAATTAGAATGGAAAATTTGGAACAGATCAAATTTTCAAAGTAGAAGAGAAAAAAAATAGGGGAGCCTGGGTGGCTCAGTGGGTTAAAGCCTCTGCCTTCAGTTCAGGTCATGATCCCAGAGTCCTGGGATCGAGCCCCGCATCGGGCTCTCTGCTCGACGGGGAGCCTGCTTCTTGCTCTCTCTCTGCCTGCCTCTCTGCCTACTTATGATCTCTGTCTGTCAAATAAATAAATAAATAAAATCTTTAAAAGAGAGAGAGAGAAAAAAAATTTTTTCTGAAATAAAGAAAAAAATTAATGTGCATGTCAAAGGAAACACAATCTCCTGGAAATATTTATACCCTAACAATCAGCATTATGACTTTGCCTGGCAATGCTACTGAGTTTAATATTTTTAAGAAGTAAGCCACCTATAAGAGGAAATAAACTAAAAATGAAACACAATAATCAAGTAGACAAAAAGGACAGAAGAATTAATAACACAATAAAGCAAATCGCATATATGGGTAAGTGTGCATGAATGTGTACATACCTATATATTACAGTCTACACAAAGACATTATATGACCATTTCATGTATTTTCAACAATTAAACATCTAAAAACCATAAGCCTATCCCTTCATTTTTAAATAACCTACCAATGCTCACAGGTACATCCTCCCTAGCTGCAGTAATCTCAATAAAAATCTATATTTTTTTCTTTCATTTTTTTTTTTTTACTACAAGTATATCTGTAGTGGTCTTTGATTGTATTTTAACATCTGCCTCAGAGAAGTTGTTAAAATGATTCATGCACATCCTTAATATGGAACACTCTGCAACTTGAATAATATGGACATATCTCCAAAACATTTTTATATGAAAAAGTTGTATAACTGTATGAAAAGTATGTTCCAATTCATATTTAAAAAATATGTAAAAGATTTCATGCAAGTGAATACATTGGAAATGTACTCAAATTGAATATCAAATTATCCATGGTTGAGAGAAAAGTAGGGAGATTTTAATAAAATTTTAGATGTTTTATTTCATATATTTCTGATATGCCTGGATCTTTCAATAAAAGTATATTCACATATCCTGGTGTATAAGAATCAGAATATATCTTTGAAAGGATTATCTGACAAAGAGACCTAAATTGGACATCTGCAAGTGCCAGCTACTTTAATGAATTGTTAATCAGCTTGATTATGCAATTTTCCCTAGTATTGTTTTTTCAAAAGCAGAGTAAACAATAGTCTGTAAGTTTAGAAGGAAAGGGAAAATACTTTATATTAAAAGTATTTATCCCATCTACTAACTTATGGCTGAGAGGACATACTTTTACTTGAAACTTTTGATCTCATTAAAATGAGTAATACCCTAAAGTATATAACATTTTAGGTATTTGTTAATTATATTTAAAGGGGAATGATTTCAGGTTACTTTTATAAGGTTTCCTTTTATAAGGAAAAACAAAAGACACGAGGAAAATTTGAAATAGAGAGAGAGAACATTAAAAAAAAAAAAAAGGGAAAATCACAAGTCCAGAAATAGCAAAGATAAACTCATGTATTTGCTCAAAATACCTATGTTCTGAATTATAAATTATCACAATGGGCTTCTTCATTAAAATATCAGAGAAGGAATATGAATGTGGTTAAAGGAGAAAAGGGGTCATTAGCTACTTCTACTATTTCAAAATATAAAACAGAATTTGGATTTGGCTTGCTTAAGTCAAAAGAGGAAGAAATATAGAATAGTGATACAAATACTGACATTTTAATAGATGTCAATAATCCCTGACACAGTCCTTCACTATTAACTTCATATTATTTTACTTTCTAATGAATATTCCTCAAACAATTTAGACCCTAAATTTGACAAACAAATAAAGACTGGAGACTTAAAATATCTCAGAAGCAAATGTACCAAGCACTCTAGTCTCTGTTACAAAATAATGTTATGAAGGTATGATGTTAAGTTTAAATCCAACACAATTGTCTTTGGATTAAAATCTAGACCAATAATAATTATGTGCAAGTTGCACTATTGGGTATTTACCCGAAAGATACAAATGTAGTGATCCAAAGGGGCACGTGCACCCGAATGTTTATAGCAGCAATGTCCACAATAGCCAAACTATGGAAAGAACCTAGATGTCCATCAACAGATGAATGGATCAAGAAGATGTGGTATATATACACAATGGAATACTATGCAGCCATCAAAAGAAATGAAATCTTGCCATTTGCGATAACATGGATGGAACTAGAGCGTATCATGCTTAGTGAAATAAGTCAAGCAGAGAAAGACAACTATCATCTGATCTCCCTGATATGAGGAAGTGGTGATGCAACATGGGGGTTACTTTTAATATAAAACAAAGATAAAAGCCTATCTAGGCTAGACTATCCAGACAAAAATTCATGACAGTCATAATGCAGTGTGGCTTGGGGGGGGGGGGTGTCTTATAAACGGTTCACCTGAGTATTGCCCTACTGATACATTTTCATTTTCTTAGGAAAGTAGAATGCAATTTTCTAACGGAAAATATTTTTATTGACTTCTTTGGGGGGGTGGGAATCCATTAAAAAACAGAACAGTCTTCTCACTAATCTAAGCACAATGTTTTTTTCCAAAATAATATATTTGGAGAATTATTAATGTTTTATGTGGCAAGGAAGGTGAATGGGAAATTTAAGCACTGAATGGGGAGGGTCGTAAGATAATCTTTAAGGTCCTTTCCACCCCTTAGAGTTTGTGATTCCAAACCAGATGAGGCTGCAGTTAAAATGCAGACATTGAATCAAATCATCTGCTGGTATCAGACAACCCTTATAAGCTGGATCTTAGGTTTATATTCCTTTTTATTCAATTTAATCAAGAATGAGATTGCGTTTTGAGAATAAAAAAATTAATAAAAACATATTGAAAAACAAATGGTTTTATTCAGAATACATAATTCACAACTGGGAAATAAAAGGGCTCTTTAATATAGCATCATCACTGCATTTCACAGCCATCCAGAGAAGCACTTTCATCTCTCTCATTGCTCATTTGCTTTTAGTTGCCACTATGTATCATGCTCAACTTTATTAGCAGGTAATTATTATTTGAAACTCACTGGCTTCTGGTGACAGGTCACGATGGCTTTATAAAAGAAGTTAATACATTTATGTTTATGTCTATTGTCCCCAGTTTTATTTCTGTAACTTTTTATTTTGACACAATCTTAAACTTACAGAAATTATATTGACTAGTATTGGGAAATTTTGAACAGTTTTACTCGGATTCAACAACTCTATGATTTTTTGCTTTACTATTTTCACTAAATACAGAAATACACACATATACACACATTTTCTTTTTCTGTACCATTTGGAAGTTCCTGGAAATGTCTTGCTCCTTTATTCCTAAATACTTCAGTGTGTATTTTCCAAAAACAGGAAATTTTGTGTAACCACAGTACAATTATCAAAATTAGGAAATACTATCATCTAAACCAATTTGTATGCAAATCTTTAATGTCTCAACAACAACATTTACTTGTATTTTCCTGGTTCAGGATCTAATTTAGATCATGAATTCTGTTTCATTGACCTATCTCCCTAGTCTTTAAATTAGAAGAGTTCCTCAGCTTTTGTCTTTCTTGATTTGGGGTATTTTAAAAGCATACAAACCAGGAATTTTATAGAGTATCTCTCTATTTTTGTCTAATGTCTCCTCAAGACTAAATTTGGGTTGGGCATTGCTAAAGGAAATATCACAGTGCATTATATTAGGAGACATCTGATACAAGTTTTACCCAATATTAGAGATTGTAATTTTGACTATATGGTTAAGGTAGGGTACACAAGAATTTTGTACTATAACATTACTGTTTTTCCATTTGTAATTAATAAGTAATTTGAGTGTGGGATATGCTTTAGGACAATGGAAATGTCCTTCTTAAATTTTCACCCATTAATAAAATTCACTGATTTTCCTGTCCCTTCATAATTATTAATTCACTTCATAAGGTAAAGAATACCTTTCCCTTCATATTTATTTATTTTTTATTCATTTATTTACTACATCTATATGGGATCATACATTATTTATTACTATCATTGTTGATCCTATCACTTTATTCATTTGTCATTAAGTCATTACCATTAGGTATTATTCCACTTATACTCCCATGGCTATCATTACTGATTTTGATTACCAATTTCCTATATTTGATTAGGAGGGCTTTGGGGGTTGACTTCAATAACCTTTTTATGTTGTCATCTTTCTTATGCAAAATAATGTTCAATGATTATCTGATACTCTCTTCATTCCAGGCCTGAAATAAGTCAATTCATTAAGGAGCCACGATACTTTTCATTGGTGAATGACATTTAAAAAGATTTCATCATTAGGTGAGCTCATAGTTGCTCATATGTCCTTGCTTCTAGGATAGCTCAGCAGACAATGCTAGAATATATATGCTAATTTGTACATGTATGTCTATAGTTATTTCTCTATATCTTTATCATTTCTCAATCTATATCTAATAGATTTAGACAGATATACAGATATAGGTAAGTGTATATAATGTGTGCGTATATACAATATGTGTAGCTCTTACTGATAAATCCAAATCCAACCCAAAAGCACAGATTCCATTCTTGTTTTGTTTTTTTTTTCTCATTTTTTAACTTCCTTCTGATTGAGAAAATTAACTCCCTTTTCAGTTAGATTTATTTCAAAGTATCTTATGGTTTTTGGTGCTATTTAAATGGAATCAATTCTCTAACTTCCCTTTCTACAATTTCATTGTTAGTGTATAAGAAAGAAACTGCTTTCTGTGCATTGATTTTCTATCCTGTTATATTACTGGATTGTTGTATGAGCACCAAAAACCATAAGACACCTTGGAATAAACCTAACCAGGTTTAAGGTAAAAAATCTAAACTTGAAGAACTACAGTACACTCATGAAAGAATTTGAAGAAGACACAAAAGATGGAAAAACAGTCCATGCTCATGGATCAGAAGAATAAACACTATTTAAATGTCTATGCTACCCAGAGCAATCTACACTTTCAATGCCATCCTTCCCTATGACCCTGCCATTGCACTCCTGGGTATTTACCCCAAAGATATAGATGTAGTGAAAAGAAGGGCCATCTGTACCCAATGTATATAGCAGCAATGGCCACGGTCGCCAAACTGTGGAAAGAACCAAGATGCCCTTCAACGGATGAATGGATAAGGAAGATGTGGTCCATATACACTATGGAGTATTGTGCCTCCATCAGAAAGGACGAATACCCAACTTTTGTAGCAACATGGACGGGACTGGAAGAGATTATGCTGAGTGAAATAAGTCAAGCAGAGAGAGTCAATTATCATATGGTTTCACTTATTTGTGGAGCATAACAAAAAGCATGGAGGACATGGGGAATTAGAGAGAAGGGGGTTGGGGTAAATTGGAAGGAGAAGTGAATCATGAGAGACTATAGACTCTGAAAAACAATCTGAGGGGTTTGAAGTGGCAGGGGGATGAGAGGTTGGGGTACCAGGTGGCGGGTATTATAGAGGGCACAGATTGCATGGAGCACTGGGTGTGGTGAAAAAATAATGATACTATTATGCTGAAAATAAATAAATGAAAAAAAATACCATCGGCATTTTTCAAAGTGCTAGAACAAACAATCTTAAGATTTGTATGGAACTAGAAAAGACCCTGAATTGCCAAGGAAATGCTGAAAAAGAAAAACAAAACTGGGGACGTCACACTGCCTGATTTGAAGCTATATTACAAAGCTGTGATAAACAAGACAGCATGATACTGACACAAAAACAGACACATAGACCAGTGGAACAGAGTAGAAAGCCCAGAGTAGAGAACCCAGTAGAGATCCTCAACTCTATGGTCAAATAATCTTCGACAAAGCAGGAAAAAATATCCAGTGGAAAAAAGACAATCTCTTTAATAAATGGTGCTGGGAAAACTGGACAGCTATGTGTAGAAGAATGAAACTTGACCATTCTCTTACACCATAGGCAAAGATAAACTCAAAATGGATGAAAGACCTCAACGTGAGGCAGGAATCTGTCAAAATCCTAGAGGAGAACATAGGCCGTACCTCTTCAACATCGGCCACGTCAACTTCTTTCAAGACACGTCTCCAAAGGCAAAGGAGACAAAAGTGAAAATGAACTTTTGGGACTTCATCAAGATTAAAAGCTTCTGTACAGCAAAGGAAACAGTCAACAAAACACAGAGGCAACCCACGAAATGGGAGAAGATATTCGCAAATGACACTACAGACAATGGACTCATATCCAAGATCTATAAAGAACTCCTCAAACTCAACACACAAAAAACAGATAATCACATCAAGAAATGGGCAGAAGACATGAACAGACACTTCTCCAAAGAAGACATACAAATAGCTAACAGGCACATGAAAAAATGTTCGTCACTATTGGCATCAGGGAGATTCAATTCAAAACCACATTGAGGTACCACCTTACACCAGTTAGAATGGCCAAAATCAACAAGACAGTAAACAACATGTGTTGGAGAGGATGTGGAGAAAGGGAACCCTCTTACACTGTTGGTGGGAATGCAAGTTGGTGCCGCCACTTTGGAAAACAGTGTGGAGATTCTTTAAGAAATAAAAATAGAGCTACTCTATGACCCTGCAATTGCACTACTGGGTATTTAGCCCAAAGATACAGATGTAGTGAAAAGAGGGGCCATCTGTACCCCAATGTTCATAGCAGCAATGGCCACAGTCGCCAAACCATGGAAAGAATAAGATGCCCTTGAACTGACGTATGGATAAAGAAGATATGGTCTGTATATACAATAGAGTATTATGCCTCCATCAGAAAGGATGAATATCCAACTTTTGTAATAAGGTGGATGGGAATAGAAGAGATTACGCTGAGTGAAGTAAGTCAAGCAGAGAGAGTCAAGTATCATACGGTTTCACTTACTTGTGGAGCATAAGCAATAACACGGAGGATATTGGGAGATGGAGAAGAGAAGTGAGTTGGGGGAAATTGGAGGGGGAGACAAACTATGAGAGACTGTGTACTGGACTCTGAGAAACAAAATAAGCATTTGGCGAGGGGGTCCTTTGGGTGAACCTGGTTGGGGGTATTACAGAAGATAAGTATTGCATGGAACACTGGGTGTGGTGTACAAACAATGAATTTTGGAACACTGAAAAAAAATAATTTTTTTAAACTGCACATAAACAAGTAAAATAAATGTATTATGCAGTGAATGAAATTTGCATTTTTAAAACAAGAAGGAGAGCAGAACTAACTATACCTAAAAATGCATTTGCTGAGTGCTAAGGTATGTATGCAATTAACTTTATAAGAAACTGCCGAATTGTTTCCCATGACATTTTTGCTGTTTTAAACTCTCACCAGCATTGACTTCATTAATTTTTGCTCTTACTATTTTATTCTTTCTATTTGAGTTTAATTTTTTTTAAAGATTTTATTTATTTGACAGGCAGAGTTCACAAGTAGGCAGAGAGGCAGGCAGAGGGGGTGGGGGAAGTAGACTCCCTGCTGAGCAGAGTGCCCAATGTGGGACTCGATCCCAGGACCCTGAGATCATGACCTGAGCCAAAGGCAGAGGCTTAACCCACTGAGCCACCCAGGCACCCCTCTATTTCAGTTTAATTTTCTTTTCTCTTTCTAGCTTTTTAAGTTGGAAATTTTGGTGATAAATTTTAAATTTAATTAAATGTCATAAATTTCCTTGTAAGTAATGCTTCAGTAATTCCCTACATATTATGATATACTGCATTTTCATTACCATTTAGTTAGAAATCTTCTCTAATTTCATTTTTTTAATTTTTAAGATTCATATGTTATTTATAAGTATGGTGTTTAATCTCCAACATTAAAGCAGTTCCAAGTATCTTATTACTGATATATATTTTGGTTTTGGTCATAGATCATGTGTACAAGATTTCAACCTTTTCAAAGATAATAGAACTTATTTTAGACCCCAAAATATGGACTGTCTCGGTGAATGTGCTTTTCTTACTAAGTACATGTATTATAAATATGTAGGATGTCAAGTTCTATAAATATAATTAAGATCAAAATGGGTAAAGGTTTGCTCACATCTATAGAATTACTGCCTTTCTGTCTGGCTTTACTAACAAGTATGCTCTGTCAGGTAGGATGATGTATTTTGACCCATCTTCAAGTTCACTGATCCTCTCTTCTGATGTCTCCAATTTATAAGTAGTGTCAATCAGTAAATTTTCCAAGATCAGTTTTGTACTTCACAGTTCTATGTTTTCCATTTGGTTCTCTTTTATAATTTTTAGTTCTCTGCCAAAACCCCCAACTGTTTTTTCATTATGAGTACATTTGCCTTTAAGTCCTTTTACACTTTTGTAAAAGCTGCTTTAAATCATTTATTCCTAATTCTAACATCTTTGTCATTCATGATAGGTTTTTATTCACTGCTTTTTTCTTGACTATGAGTGACATTCTCATTTCTTCCCATGTCTAGTGTGTTTGACTGTATATTAGACATTGTTATAATATATTGAAAAGACTCTGGATTCTATTATCATACTATAAAAGTATTTCTTTCCTATCAGTCAGTGAAACTGAATGTACTCAAATTTTGAACTTTCTTCCCCTTGCCAGAGGCAGCAGCTGAAATGTTTGCCCATTTCTCTCAGCATTCCCACTGTTGCTTTTTGCCAGTAAGTTAGAGTGTTCCTTGAATGTATGAGAGGATGTAGGTGGAGTTACATACAGATTCTGGAAGGGTTCTATGGGCCCATCAGTTCCAGCATTTTCCTCCTTACTTTTCAGCGGATCTAGGAGCCTTAAGCTCCTTCTAAAAGCCATTAAGATTTAAGATTTTGTTTTGGTTCTAGTGCCAATAAGATGCTTCAGTTCTAGTCCCCCCAATACAATTTAAAACTTACCTATGTAATTAATTTCCTCATCTCAAGTCTCAGCTACTCAATTGCTGCCTGTTTCAGTCACTCTCCAGTGCCTTCAAATATGTGTTGTTCCTAACTTGTTCACAGTTCATAACTGTTGACTTTAGAATTCTTAGATAAAAGTTAGTATATTTTTATTGGTATCAAATCTTGTCACTGATTAAATTTTAATTTATCAATTCAGTCAATAAATATCTACTATGCTCCCAGTATGCTTCAGATAGTGTTCTGGTCACCATGGATATAAACAATGTAAGACTATAACTTAGCACTTTATAGGAGAGAATTCATAGTATAAAGGAATAATTCTGATACACAATATAAAAGAATTATTCTGTGATATGATAAATTCAGGTAGCACTATGGACACACAGAAAAAGAGAACTTGTAATTATATCTATATTACTTATCTTTCTCCAAATCAATAACACATTTCTACTTGAGATAATTCTGTCATGAAATTTCACAACTACTTTATTTATGTAATAATGACTCTAAAGTCTGCTAGCATTGACTTGATCAAAATAGGCTCTCAAAAATGTTTAAATAAATAAATTTAAGAAGTTGCTGTGATGGAGAGTAGGTTTTGCATTGGAGGGGTTATTAATTAGCCATTTAATGGTGTACTGTGGAGGTGATCATCATGGATATTCATTGTAACTTATTTTAAAACACATTGCTGTTTATAAAAGCAAAAAAAAAAAGGAAATTACTTAAATGTCCAACAAATTTATACCTAATACAAAATATTAGAAGAAAATTTAAGAGACTCTATTTATAATCTAGAGATTGAAAAGATTTTTCCATACCAAGAAATAAAACACATATGTTATAAAAGTATTTTTTTGCAAAAATATACTAAGCTTGGAAGACATATACCAGTTTAGAAAAGAATTCAACACAGAAGAGTGATAAATGACTATCTGTAATGCATAAAGGAATATTGCAAAAATGGTTACAAAAACTTAACAACCTGAAAGACACAAATGAAAAGGATATGAGTAGACAATTCACAGAAAAGCAAAGCCAAATGGCTGGTGAATGCATGAAAATATTCCCAGTCTTGGGAGGCCTGGGTGTGGCTCTATCAGTCAAGCATCCGACTTTTGATTATGGCTCAGGTCATGATCTCAGGGTCTTGAGATGGAGCTTTGTGTTGGGCTCCATGCGCAGGGAGTCTTCTTGAGATACTCTCTCTCCTTTTCCTCTGCCCCCTATCTCTCAAATAAATAAATAAGCCTTTCCAAAAAAAGAAAAGAAAGAGGAAAAGAGAAAGGAGAAAGGAAATGAGGGGAAAGGAAAAGAAATGAAATGAAGGGGAAAAGGGGACAGGAAAGGAAAGGAAAAGAAAAGAAAAAAGAAAATATTCCCAGTCTGTTTAAATGTCAGGAAAATATGAATTAAGTGAAAAAGACAAAGCCTAATGCTGAAAAGAATCAGAATGAAAGAAGTACTCTCATATACTGTTACAGCAATTTTGTAAAGTAATCCTGTGAACTCTGAGAAACAAACAGGGTTTTGGAGAAGAGGGGATGAGGGTTGCCGGAGACTGGTGGTGGGTATTAAGGAGGGCACCTATTGCATGGAACACTGGGTGCGGTGCCTAAACAATGAATCCTGGAACACTGAAAAAAAATTAAATTAAAAAAAAGAAAGAAAGAAAAGTAATCCTACAACATCTGCTAAAAATCAAAAGGTACATGCCCTTCATTCTAAAAATCCAATTTGTCTTATAGAAATAAAAGAACCAGTGGGTAAGGATACTACACAAAGGGGTTCATTACCGTACAGGTTTATTTTTTAAAAATTAAAAAGAATTTGAGATTTTCTTCTGTAACTCAGAGCACTCCTTATTGTCATCAGAGTCAGTGGTTTAGTAATGTTAGCCATTAAGCTCTAGATTCAAAGTCTTACTCAGTTGACCCAATACATAAAGAAAACTCAATACATAAAGCAGATGACATCAATGACTTATTACATAGATTAAAAGTCAAGTATGGGTAAAAGAGCAAGAAAGGCAGCAAAGCCTCCACCTATTCTGCAATAACTTGGAGAAAGCTGTGAGGCACTCTATTTGAAATCCAATCCTCTAGTGTCCTTAGTATATCTTAAATTCCTGTTGAGTAAGGGCTAAGTTCCTCTCCCCCACTAGGGTCTATCATAGTGCTTGATGCAATGTATGATATTAAAAAGTGTAGGTTGTTTTCTGAGTTGAGTAACTTTGTAGTACATGTTACTGTCTGAGATAATCAGCTTAAAAATATGTTTAATATTTCTTTAAAGTATGTAACAACTGTCTATCAGTTTTAGCATGAGCTCCTAAATACACTTAGGCATCTGAATATAGACCACTATCTACAACTTTAAATCAACAGGAAAAAAAATCATAAATCTTTGTGAAACGATGAAAGAATATTACTCAGTGAAATTCTGTGATACTTTTTTATAAATCACAAAATATTTTTTTTTAACTATTGTTCAAATAGCCTAATTTCTTGGTGTTTTGCCCCATCATTAGGTCAATGAAGAGTAACAATATTTAAAAGATGCAGTCCTTTGAAAAATCTTCACACAAAAAAAGCATGAAATAAAAAGGCTCTAGCCAAACATACTGACAAGATTATAACAGCTCTCATAATCTAACTTGCATTTACTCTGTAATTATCCAGGAAAAGGTGCAGAAATATAATTCACTGATGTTGCAGAACAGCAAACAAAAAGATACATGATAAAAACTGTGAACTATACAAGAAGGGAAATAAGATTAGAGCAGATATCAATGAGATAGAAATTAGGGATACAGTAGAACATATCACAGAAACTAGAAGCTGGTTTTCTCAAAGAATCAATAAGATCAATAAACCATTGGCCAAACTAATCCAAATGAAGAGAGAGAGGACCCAAATTAATAAAATTATACATGAAAAGGGATAGATCATGACTAACACCAAGGAAATAGAAACAATCATCAGAAATTATTATTAACAGTTATATGCCAATAAGTTAAGCAACCTAGGTAAAATGGATGCATTCCTGGAAACCTATAAACTTCCAAAACTGAATCAGGAAGAAAGTGACAACCTGAAGAATCCAATATCTAGTAAAGAGATTGAAGCAGTGATCAAAAACCTCCCAAAAAACAAGACCCAGGGACCTGATGGATTCCCTGGAGAATTCTGCCAAATATCCAAAGAAGAAATAACACCTATTCTCCTAAAGCTGTTTCAAAAGATAGAAACAGAAGGTAAACTTCCAGACTCTTTTTATGAAGCCAGCATTACCCCAATTCCCAAACAAGGCAAAGATCCCTCCAAAAAGGAGAATTTCAGACCAATATCCCTGAATAATACAGATGCCAAGATTCTCTACAAGATTCTAGCTAATACGAACCAAGAGTACATTGAAAAGATTATCCACCATGACTTGGTGGGATTTATCCATCCGATGCAAGGGTGGTTCAACATTCTCAAACCAAACAATGTGACAGAACAAATAAATAAGAGAAGAACCACATGGTCCTCTCAATTGATGCAGATAAAGCATTTGACAAGATACAGCATCCGTTCCTGATTAAAATGACTCAAAGTATAGGGATAGAGGGAACATTCCTCAACTTCATAATATATATCTATGGAAAAACCCACACTGAATACCCTCATCAATGGGGAAAAGCTGACAGCCTTCCCTTTGAGATCAGGAACACGACAAGGATGTCCATTCTCGCCACTGCTATTCAACATAGTACTAGAAGTCCTAGCAACAGCAATCAGAAAACAAAAAGAAATAAAATGTATTCAAACTGGCAAAGAAGAAGTCAAACTCTCTCTCTTCACATATGATATGATATTTTATATGGAAAAACCAAAAGACTCCACCCCTGAACAACTAAAACTCATACAGCAATTCAGTAATGTGGCAGGATACAAAATCAATGTACAGAAATCAACTGCTTTCTTATACACTAACAATGAAAAAGTAGAAAGGGAAATTAGAGAATCGATTCCATTTACTATAGCACCAAGAACAATAAGATACCTGGGAATAAACCTAACCAAAGAGGTAAAGGATCTGTACTCGAAGAACTACAGAACACTCATGAAAGAAACTGAAGAAGGCACAAAAAATGGAAGAACATTCCATGCTCATGGATCGGAGGAATAAACATTGTCAAAATGTCTATACGGCCTAGAGCCATCTATACTTTCAATGCCATCCCTATCAAAATTCCACCAACATTTTTCAAAAGCTGGAACAAACAATCCTAAAATTTGTATGGAACCAGAAGAGACCCCACATTTCTGAGGAAATGCTGAAAAAGAAAAACAAAACTAGGATATCACATTGCCTGATTTCAAGCTTTATTACAAAGCTGTGAACACCAAGACAGCATGGTACTGGCACAAAAACAGACTCATAGACCAGCCCAGATATGGACCCTCAACTCTACGGTCATATAATCTTTGACAAAGCAGGAAAAAATATCCAGTGGAAAAAAGACAATCTCTTTAATAAATGGTGCTGGGAAAACTGGACAGCTATGTGTAGAAGAATGAAACTTGACCATTCTCTTACACCATAGGCAAAGATAAACTCAAAATGGATGAAAGACCTCAACGTGAGGCAGGAATCTGTCAAAATCCTAGAGGAGAACATAGGCCGTACCTCTTCAACATCGGCCACGTCAACTTCTTTCAAGACACGTCTCCAAAGGCAAAGGAGACAAAAGTGAAAATGAACTTTTGGGACTTCATCAAGATTAAAAGCTTCTGTACAGCAAAGGAAACAGTCAACAAAACACAGAGGCAACCCACGAAATGGGAGAAGATATTCGCAAATGACACTACAGACAATGGACTCATATCCAAGATCTATAAAGAACTCCTCAAACTCAACACACAAAAAACAGATAATCACATCAAGAAATGGGCAGAAGACATGAACAGACACTTCTCCAAAGAAGACATACAAATAGCTAACAGGCACATGAAAAAATGTTCGTCACTATTGGCATCAGGGAGATTCAATTCAAAACCACATTGAGGTACCACCTTACACCAGTTAGAATGGCCAAAATCAACAAGACAGTAAACAACATGTGTTGGAGAGGATGTGGAGAAAGGGAACCCTCTTACACTGTTGGTGGGAATGCAAGTTGGTGCCGCCACTTTGGAAAACAGTGTGGAGATTCTTTAAGAAATAAAAATAGAGCTACTCTATGACCCTGCAATTGCACTACTGGGTATTTAGCCCAAAGATACAGATGTAGTGAAAAGAGGGGCCATCTGTACCCCAATGTTCATAGCAGCAATGGCCACAGTCGCCAAACCATGGAAAGAATAAGATGCCCTTGAACTGACGTATGGATAAAGAAGATATGGTCTGTAAATACAATAGAGTATTATGCCTCCATCAGAAAGGATGAATATCCAACTTTCGTAATAACGTGGATGGGAATGGAAGAGTTTACACTGAGTGAAGTAAGTCAAGCAGAGAGAGTCAAGTATCATACCGTTTCGCTTACTTGTGGAGCATAAGCAATAACACGGAGGATATTGGGAGATGGAGAAGAGAAGTGAGTTGGGGGAAATTGGAGGGGGAGACAAACTATGAGAGACTGTGGACTCTGAGCGACCAACTGAGGGTTTTGGAGGGGAGGATTGGGGAGTGGGGTAAGGCTGGTGATGGGTATTGTGGAGGGCACGTATTGCATGGAGCACTGGGTGTGGTGCACAAACAATGAATTTTAGAATACTGAATAAAATTTAATTTAATTTAATTTAAAAAAAACTGTGAACTAGGAGATAAAATTAGTCACTGCTATTCTTGCTTTTTCTGATGCCACAAACACTACTGAAAGCAAAAACAAAATGCCATTCACACCTTCATTCTTCAAATGCCCTTTCTAGTAATACCTATCCTGTCCTGTTCTGCCAAACAATTCTCCTTCTTTCCCTAATAGGATAAAAAAATACATGAATTCTTTGCGAACCATAGACAGTCTTAGAACACACACACAGAAAAAGTATGAAATTTCAGTAGCACCACTGCAATACTTTGCAAGACAAAACATTCAGAAAAAAAGAGAACTTCGATATAATTAGCTGCTGATCACTTTAGAATAACTGATGACTGCAAATTAAACCATGACTCATAAAAGTTCTTATTCTTTCCCAGTTGTATTATCACATATATTAAGTTTCAGTTTATTACTAGTTCTGGAATATATAAAGTAGGTTCAGTGAATATCTTTTTTTGCTGGCTTTCATATTTAAATAAACTACATTCAAAAATTTCAATAAAAAATTCAATTTAGTTTTCAAATATTCCAAACTTTCAGAAATGTCATATGACAATTATTTTAACTCTGAATTTGTTGCTTCATTTCTAAAATGAGAGAAATAATCCACCATAGGATTTTTAGAAATAATGAATGAGATTGTGTACATAAAGTATCTAACTCAGTGTTTAAACCATAGTAAGTAATCACCCAATTTTTATTCCCTTTATATAATAAAGGTAGTCTGTTTAAAATACCCTATTCAATATGGTAATTAAAATAGTAAATTATAAAAACAGTATTACAAATACAAAACCTACACAGATTGGGTATAAAAATAATTTCCTGAACCCCTGAAACCTGGAATTACATACTATAGGTTTACTCAGAGGAAGTATGAAATCTATAATGCTTCCCATGGTCGTCTATTTCTAAAAAATTGTATCATTGCTCCAAATAAGAATTAGTAATTTCTAAATAATTTCTTTTTGATTGAATAAATGAATAAATTAATATACACTAATTCTTTTTTTTTTTAAGTTTATTTGGTTTTTTAGTAATCTCTATGACCAAATATGAGGCCTGAACTCACAACTCCAAGATCAAGAGTCACATGTTCCTCTGAGCTAGCCAGAGTCCCCACATAATTCTATTGTTATTATCTCAAGGTTCAGGTAATTGTCTTATTCCATGGATTATAACAAAAACTTCAAATTACTATCTATATCAGCACTTTATAAAGAATAGCAATGGAATATTGTGACTTTTACCAAATACATTTTTGTGACATTTGAGTGAATATGTGAGACAACCAAATATTTCCTGCAGATAGTGATATAAGGAAGTGACATTTCTTATGGACAGTGGTTGTGTGAGCATAATGACATAAACAGAGGAAGAGCATTTGACTTTCACAGTACATGAAGAATGAGTCCAGGCTAACACAAACTAAAACCATTTCCTACCTTTGCTTGGTATAATACTCAACAATTCTTTAGTGAAAAGGAATTATAAGTCTGTCAGAACTCCACTCTATAGACAGACATATAAACAGAGATACAGGTACAGACACAGACTTCTACAAATATTTGGTCACATACACACACATTCATACACATGACTATGCCAGGGCCCATTAAAAGTCATCTTTTTATTTCTCCTTGGAATTATTTTTAAAAGAGAAGACTACCTGGAAGATGTAAGAACTATAAGATCAATACCTCATGGAGGAAAAGGAGAGGTCACTGAAAGAAAACATTGAAAGAGGAAAAAAAACAGATGAATGGATAAAGAAGATGTCATATATACATGTATATATACGTTATAGTCCATTGTATATACATATGTACAATGAAATATTACAAAGCCATCAAAAATGAAATCTTGCCATTTGAAATGACATGGATGGAAGGAACTAGAGGGTATCAAGCCAAGTGAAATAAGTCAGTCAGAGAAAGACAATTATCATACAATCTCACTGATATGTGGAATTTAAGAAACAAAACAGAGGATCAAAGGGGAAGAGAAGAAAAAATAAGACAAGACAAACCAGAAAGGGAGACAAACCATGAGACTCTTAATTATAGGAAACAAACTGAGGGTGCCACTTGAGTGATGGAATAACTGGCTGAGGGACATTAAGGAGGATATGTGATGTAATGAGCAGTGGATGTTATATAAGACTGATGAATCACAGGCTTGTACCTCTAAAACCAACAGTATATTATACGTTAATTAATTGAATTTAAATTAAAAATATTTTTTAAAATTTATTTAGTTAGCTAATTAATTAAATGAAAGGGAAAACTGGGCCTAGATACACACTTCTTTGCTTGTTAAAAAAAAAAGCCATGTCCATAGGGAATGATAGGATCTGGATAGAGAGGCTACATAAGCAATGCTAAAATAGGATTAACACCATACACTGAGGAAGGGCTTGTAAAAATCCTATCTGGAATATGCAAGTATTTAAATAAGCATTATTCAAAGTTCTTTGTATCTTAAGCATCCTAACTATACTTTGTTTTTGAAAACAAGAGCTCCTAAATGATAGTCCTAATAGGCAAGTCCTATGACAGAAGTTAATACTTACAGAAAAAAAAAAAATTATTAGAGGGGCACCTGGGTGGTGCAGTGTGGCTCCACCCTCAGCATGGAGTCTGCCTGAAATTCTCTGTCTCTCTCCCTCCGCCCCTCCCATTCATGCTCTCTCCCCCTCTCTTTCTAAAATAAATAAAATAAATCTTAAAAAAAAAAAAAAAGTGCAGGAAGCCTTAAGACATTTTGATGTGGAACTAGAAATAAAACAAAAGAACACAGGCTTTTAGTATGCACAAGAAAGAAAGAAATTATAACCTATCAATATTGAAGAGGAAGATCTTGAAAAGTTTCTAGCAAATGAGGAATAGTAAACACAAAATTTATACATAATTATTAATATTTTATGTTTGTAATTAAATAAAATATTTTTTATGAAATAAAAATAGTTTTACATATATTATTCCTTGGCCCTAAATTTCACATCCAGTTCTAAATCCCTGGGTTCCCAATTCTATCACCACCAGTTTTTGGAGTAGAGGTTAGAGAAAGCATGGCTGACTATTAACAATTAATTAACTAGCCTTAGCCTGAGTTAATATCACTTGGCTATGTATTTCAAGATTCTGGAGCTTAAGATGGGGAAAATTATGTACATGTTGGTTGGCACTCTCCTTCAAGCTGAAAAGGAATGAAAGGCCATGGAAGAGGGGGTATACAAGCTCTTAAAAGGTCAAAAATTGGAAGCTATAGGGAAGCCACAAAACAAAACTGCTGCAGGTATGTTTCCAGGCACTTTGGCAAAAGGATCCCATCTTGTTTCAGCCACTGAAACCAGATCATGACCCCTATACAACCATCAGCCTGCTGTAGTTAAAACTCGACACCTCAACTTTGCCTGTTTAAGGACAGCAGCAGTGCAGATTCCATACAGCATTCCTTAATGCTCAGATGTGTCTGAACTCAGCTGTGTATAATTAATTGACTCTAGATGATAAGCCCTGTTCCCAGCTGTGAGTCTGGGTAAGATGAGGACTATCTTCTGATATAGGGAATTAACAAAACACAGAGGGTATTAAAAGATGCTAAGTGACAAAACATGACAAATACCCACTTTTGAGCTCAGTTAACAGAACACTACCCATCAGCCTTAGTTCTGCTCAGGTTCTCTACAAGGTATTATGCAGAACCAAATATAAGCCACACTAGAAAGAAGAAATCCTTGCTGGTGTGAGTTAACTCTTTTCTCAGCAGCATCTTCACTACCCCTGTGACAAGGGATCTTTCCTTCTGTAAGGAAACAGGTTGCTTTCTCCCTCTCCAGTCAATCAGCAAATAAATTAGTAAAAAATCCTTCATTTGACTGATCTACTCCAAGCTACCTGTTATTTTCTACATCTTTAACCAACTGCATTGTTTTTTTCATTCTACTGTGTTGTTTTCATGTTCCCTTTCCAAAATGTTCCTTGACTTTTGTTCCTGCTATTCCATAGTAGCTGCATTCCTAAAAATCACAAATGCCCAGTCCCTCATTGAGTCTTGTGGTAGTTTGGGTCCACATTTTCCTTGATTTCTCTGAAGTACATAATAATCTTCTGGAGGCTCTTCCTGTATTCCTTTTCCTGAACGCTTCCTACTTTCCCCACTTGATCTCTGCCATTTATTTTTGTGTCCTTTATTACCTCATCTCTGGTGGCCGATTCTAAAACTCAGCACTCAAGTCTCTCTTTTCTCTTTATTATCTCCCTGAATGATATCCCCCCACTCACTATTTCGCATTCATTTGTTCGTCTACTCCCTCATTTATTCAACACATATCAATTGGTTGCCTACTTAGATGGCAGGCACTCTGCCAGGACCTGATGATAAAAAGGTGTTGGAGGCCACAGCATGGTTGGAGTTGAAGACTAAACCAGGCCCTGACTTGTGTCTCCTTTAAAGTCTGGACACCTTGACAAGGGGTTAAGGACCGGAAAGTTGAGTAACACCGAGAAAGGTTCTGTGCTACGTGTCGTGCACTCGCCTACGTGACTTCCCACACCCTCTCCCTACAGAAGGGAACAATGTGGTCAGGGTCATGAATTCTTAGTTGGTCCTTGTTGTTCGGTACTTCCCATAACCCACTCCCTGGTTGATTGTCTTGCTAATGGCATTAGCTGAGACTACCTGGCATCAAGAAGTTTGCTTGAGTTGATTAAACTTGTTATAGAAACTTGCGGTCCTCTGACTAGGTACTGATGTATTACTCCTATTGTGGTCTGCCTTATAAATGCTTGTAAGATGTGGAATAAAATTGCCACTGTTGGACATCCTCCTCAGTGTCCCTCCTGCCCCATCTCTTTGTCTCTTAATTTCTTTTCACCATCCTCTCAACCCTCACGTTTCCTCGTCAATTTGTCGCGCCGGCTGCATCAAAAAGGTGAATAAGATGCAGGGTCTACCCTTAAAGAATCAGGGTCTCTTAGGAAAATCACTTCACAGAGATATGTGTTATAAAAAAGAGTGGATGGGATCTGGGAAGGAGACAAATCATATTGGACTCTTAATCTCAGAAAATAAACTGAGGACTGTTGGGGGGTGAGGGGAGGTGGGCGAGGGTGGCTGGGTTATGGACACTGGGGAGGGTAAGTGCTACGGTGAGTGCTGTGAATTGCGTAAGACTGATGATTTACAGACATGTATCCCTGAAGCAAATAATACATTATATATCAATTAAAAAATAAAGTTAAAATAAACAAACAAAATAGAAAGTGCATGGGTATAGCTATGCACAGTTTGGTAATCATCTAAGAAATGGGTGAAAGGGAACATAGCCCAAAGCAAGAGTGGACATGCTAAAAGAAATGACAATCACTTTCATAAGGATATTTTGCACCAAGGCATCTCCTTCTCTGCCATTATGCAACTTAGATCCACATTTCTTCCTCCCACTGAACACCTATCCCTCAATGCCTCTGAAGAAATTCTGTTTAAAACCAAACTTTTTGAGATACCTAGGTGGCTCAGTTGATTAGGTGTCAGATTCTTGATTTCGGCTCACAAGGCAGTTCGGCAAGAGCTCCTTGACAAAAACTACAAACAAGTCTTGCAGGCACTTGGTACCCATTATTCTCAGTCTTAGGACCTTATACTAAAAGTGAGACAGAAAGAACTCCATTTTAATACCCCATTACATCTGCATTATTATATTCTTCATGAAACTCATCTCTTTGTAATTTTTTCCCCATCAACCTGCTAGGTCTTCCTCAAGCAATGCTTCATAAAGCTCCCAGCTTAAAAACTCCCAGTGAGTTCCCCTACCAGTGAGGAATTCTGCTACTTCTATTTGGTCTACAAACTTCTCACGCTTGGCTCATCTTTAGCACTTAAAAATAGGATCCTTTCCCAAGTGGCTCTTGAATCATTACCATTACTTTTTAATAACTAAGAGAAAACAATCTATTAACAACTAATTAGAGTAAATGAAAGGGGACTCTCCCTGAATAGATGAAAGCAAACTGTTCGTGTTTAGGGAAGACTTGCTGCAGCACTTCAAACTATAAGATAGGCAATCAAAAAAAGGAGGAAATATTTTCCTCAAACTGTGACCAGAAATGATTATGAACTTTTCTCCAGATTAGAAGCACAAATAAGGGGCAGCAATCAGCCCTGAATAAATTAATACATATGTGTGTTTGTGTGTGTATGTATGTAGAGATGGAGATATATATCCTTACTCATAAAAAGAAAAGATCTATTGTAGCATATCTATAGATTAGAAAACTAGTATAATAAATAATTTAGCCTATTTTCTTATTTTAAAAGACCACTGTCATTTTTTTCCAATGCCCCTAGTTGTATTTTTTTCTAGACACCAATTATTTGGATGTTACACTTTAAAAAAGCACAATACAAATAATATATTTTCAATAGTCTGTACAGAGAATGTTTTACTAATAAAGAATAATATGATAAAGTGTTTGGGAACTGAAGAATTGAGAACAATTTTAATCCATTAATAGATTTCAAATTAGATAAGACCAAGTTTCTCAAGATTTTAAATTTGATTTGCAGCCTTCTAAATTACCAAATGGGAGGAGACTGGCAGTAGGGAAAATATGAGAGAGAGAAAAAAAAAAGGCATCCTATATGCTCCGTTCTAATAAAACCTAAAAATGCAAAAGTCTGAAGTTAGCTAGAAACAGATGAATTGTGATTCTTATTTTTGATGAGTCATAATATTCAAGAGAAGAGGTATCTGAATATAGAATGAGGTTGTTCTAATTTCTTGATATTATCCTAGAAGCCTTTTAATATATTACTTATATCTTTTTTTTCCACTTGAAGAAAGAAATGATCTGACCTCTAAGAGGCACATTTTCAATAAATTCCATAAAACAGCAGGAGAGAATGCAGATTGAAAATGCAGTTCCAGCATCTTGCACTTTAAAAAGCTTTTAAAGCCTGTCTCATGCATTTATCTTTTAACAAAGATGAATGCACAAGACACCTTGTATTCTACCCTGCTTGGTAAGCCAGTGATAATGTTAAATCAATGGCACAATGATCAAAAATGAGAATAGGATCAATATTCTGATCAATTCAATTGCTTTAGATATTAAAAAGTAATTATTTCAGAACAAGTCAGCATTGGCAAAAGTAAGAGTATGTCTGCGTTGTCTAATAACTTTCACTTTAAATATTGACAAACTCAGTTCTCAAATAAAATAACAAATTTGGGGGAATTGTATTGAGCACAAAGTTAGCAGAAAATGTGTCTGGTACAGATAAAAATACAATTATATCCTTTCACACATACCTCTGTAAGGGGAGACTTCCCCCCAAAATAGAGGCAATTCTAATTTATTATTATATTTTGTAATAAAAAGCAGGCATGTGGGTAGGGAAAAAAAAAAGAAAGAAAGAAAGAAAGAAAAAAAGTAGCCAGAAGTCCAGCTCTCAGCGCCAGACATAAATCAAAACTGCTAGGTGGCCATCACAATGCATCGATTTATAGTTGTAGGTGAGTGGCACAATAGGTAGAATTAGAATTGGTCCCTGACCTTAAGGAACTTACATTCTGGTTACAAAGCCAAACCTAAAGATATGAAACAATGTGAGAAGACTTGCAAGCAAAATAATGTAATGAAAGCTAACTTTTATTGGCAGAATACAATGAGCCAGATACAGTTGTAAGCACTTTGTCTACTGCAGCGAATTCTGTTGGTGTGTTGCCCAGAACAGCTTTAGTGGCTCTGTGCACCCAACACCTAGCTGCTATATGCATTGGCTGCAAACTGCTCAAAGCTGACCTACTCTTCTAAACATTACCCTCTACAGAAAGGAGTCTGGGAGTTTACGTACCTCCACCTCTCTGGAGCAAGCTGCAGCCAATGACTGACTAGAACAGGGATTTATAAAAGGACAACTCTCTCCTAAGGTAGAAACCTAAGGTAGAACCAGACCCGTGGTATAGTTTGTAGTACTCCACTCCCAGTGGGATCAGACTACTGCAGAAAGCACCTCCTTGCTTAGCTTCCTCCCCAACATTCTACCCCTATGCATTCCTCCTTCCTTCTCTTTCCTTTCTTTGAGATCCCCCTCTCAATAAATCATTTGTACAATAAGCTCTGCCTCAAGCTCTGCTTCTAGGGTATGAGACCTAAGATACATATATGAACTCATTAAATATTTGCAACTACCTTATGGGGAAATTACTACTATTATACGCATTTCACAAATGAGAAAAATGATGCTGAGATAGATTAAGATTTTATTTATTTATTTGACAGAGAGAGATCACAAGTAGGCAGAGAGGCAGGCAGAGAGAGAGGAGGAAGCAGGCTCTCTGCTGAGCAGAGAGCCCGATGTGGGACTCAATCCCAAGACCCTGAGATCATGACCTGAGCCGAAGGCAGCGGCTTAACGCACTGAGCCACCCAGGCGCCCCAGATGCTGAGATAGATTAAAAACATGAACAAGGTCCCTCAGCTCATACATGGTAAATCTTGGCTTTGACCCCAGGCACTGCTAAGCTTGAGGCAGCATGCTCTGAACCTCTATACTCCACTACTGTGAATGTCTGCCAAATGAAGGTACCACTATAGGTCGTGGAAAGAATGCAAGATTTAAAATAAGGAGATTGATACAATGAGAGTTCTTTAACTTCTTAGCCTTGTGATTCTTTTGATTTTGAGTTAGTCCCTTAATTTTACAGTACATATTTGTAAAATAAGAATAGTAATATAAAACTATTGGATGGATAAGATAATATCAAACATGTGAAATACCTGGCCTAGATTTGGCCTTCAAAAATGTTAATAAAATTTTGTATTTGAGAATACCAGTGTTCCTTTGAGAGTATATACCACTTTATAACTTGTAAAATGTTTTATTTAATCATCTCTTTAGCCTTCACAATAGCCTTGTGATAAAAAATATTATTGGATATATTTTATTGTCTGTAAAAAGATAAAGTCAGAGAAACTCAAAAATTAGTGACAGAACCAGAACTCATATTTCGGACATCTACTGCAATTGTAGTATTTTTATCTTTATACCACAGCTACTTAAAATAATAAAGTGTAATTTGAGGATACTCTAGCAATTACTAGCAAATCTCTTGCCTGTCTTATCTTCTGAAAAAAAGAAACAAAAAACAACATTTTGAAAATGGTGAGGACCATTAGTTCCACAGGAATTCACAAAGGGGAGAAAATATACCTGTAATTTCATAGAGACAGTCTCAGGAGACACTTCATGAAGGAGGGGGCATTTCCACACAATTTTTACTTCTTTGTCAAGAAAATATTCATTGAGTTCCTTTTGTATTTCAAGAACTGTATACAATTTGAGAAGACATGGATATATGTGGTAAATAACAAGTGGAAGCAAAGTCAGAAAAAAAAGCGCAACTTCAAGAAATAGGAGTAACACATTTCAGAAATCTGTAAAAGTATGGTGGAGTACGAGGCAGGGAAGTTTATTTGGGGCAGATCTTCGGGGACAGGGCAAGTCTAGGTTAGGATTTTTAGGGTTGGAGAGGAGATGTTGAGCGCTGTGGGTAATCATGACAAGATTCAAACTACACTTTAGAATCCACAGCAGGTAACAGGTAGATTTTGAGAAAACAGATGATTTAAGGAAGGAGACACATTGAATCTCTAGTAATAAAAAAATAGTTCTGGTGAGAAACATGAAAACTGAGAATGGGGTAACAGAATGAGGGATTAAAGGAGGGAGATATGAAACTTTTCAGAGGTCAAATTAATATCATTTGTTGACTGAACAACTGCAGGGGGATGAGAAAGAGGAAAAAGTCAAAGATAACCTGTGAAACATCTCGCTTTCATAACATACTGGTTAAAAAAAGGTCTAACTCCAAATCTTGTTCTGTTTCAAATGCCAACTCTACCAGTTAATTGCCAGCTAAATAAACTTGAGCAAGTTCCATTTCCTGCTTCTGTTAGCTCATCTGTATTATGGGATGAACAACTATACCTATCCCTTAGAATTATTGTAAGCACTAAATAAATCTTAACAAATGCACCAGCTATAGAAAGGTGCTCAGAAAACATCCCACTACTTCAACACTGACTTAAAGAAAAAAGCAGGAAGCTTTACATGATTTACATGATTTATAAGAGAAAGCAAGAGTTTTGCATGCAAGGCTGATACTGTTAGAAGATTTGGGTTTGTCTCCTAGCATTTACATTTTAGTTTTGGATTTTTTTTTTCTTATCATTCCTTAGCTCCATTTTTATGATTGCTCAAAAAGGAAATACACTATTCTTTTCAAATCCCTTAATGAAATGCCATACAAATGACTTACCATCAATATGATCAACTAAGTCATCCATTCATGTATTAGTCCATCAGGCACATAATACCCACAACCTCGGAACTCACACATTCAAGCTTTTTCCTATGAACAGCTCCATTTCTTATGGCCAAAAGCACTGTGAATTAACTAAAGTGGCTAAACAATAGAAAACCAAGAATGGGAAGTATGATATTTAATGTAATTAATGAAAATATTTTAGAGTCACTGAAAAAATCCAAGTCAGTCATAGATATTTCAGTAACGTACAATTTAAATTAAAAACAATGAACAAAAAACACATTTTTTAAGACCAGTGATGTTTCTTTCTAATGATATAATGAGAACAGTAGGTCACAGGCCCTCTGCATCTGTACCAGTCTTCATTATGTATAGCTGATTCTCAGTTACACCTTAAGACAAAAGGTCATCTTTTCTGAAACTCATGATTAAATAACAAGCAGTATGTCCACACACACACACCCTCATTTCCAATATTTTATTGGATGAGCTATTATTGATCCTTAATTTTTAATGCACTTTGATTTTTAGAGCACTTTCAGGTTCATGGTGAAGTTGAGTAGCAGAAGGTACGGAGATAATAATGCCCTCTGCACTCACACATGTATATGCTTCCCCACTGTCAACATTCCTCACCAGAGTGGCACATTCATAAAATAATGAACCCACATTGACACATTTTTAATCACTCACAGTTCTTAGCATCTTAATTCACTCTTGAAGTTGTACGTTCTATGGGTATGAGCAGATTTATAATAACATGTATCTACCATTATAGTAAAATGCAGAGTAGTTGCACTGCCCTAAAAATTCTATTCTCTGGATCCTTCATTTTTCTATCTTCATTTTAGTCAGGATGACTACAACTGTCCCATGGAAACTACTTCTCCCTGAACACATCAAACAGAAGTTTTAAAAATAATACATTTAAGGTAAAGCATGAGCATGTAAAACCTGTATTCTGATTTGAGCGTGGGGAGCATTCTACATGGTAAAAAATATATATTCTGCATATCTTCTCTAACTTAATACAAATTAATTAAATTTAGCAAAAATATAGTGAACTTCATGTATCACTTTGATAACAAAATTTTTTCACTATGCTTTAGGTAGTTAAATTTTGCTTAGGCAGCAACTCCAAGTCTTAATCGAGGCTTTATGTTTCTAATGAGATGTCAAATAAATTTTCAATCAGATATTCAGCACTAAATAAAAACGGAAGCTGTTAGAAGAAAAACTGATTACTCGAGTGAGACACTGGAAAAGAAAATACAATGCTACAACACATGATATCAGGAATTCTTAATTGGTACTTGCCAAAAGCATCTCCACCTCCAAAGCTGCGACAAATAAAAATGTCCCCAGTTACTGCCAAATATTCCCTGAGGGACAAAATTGCCCTGGTTTAGAACCACTGAAGATAAATAATAGAAATATTAAATTTTTAAATCTTTCTCCTAGTTTGGGAATGGACAGGTAACCCAACTATAATCAGAAAAAGCAAAAATATAATGAAAAATTTCTAGAAATGATTGTTTTCCTGAAGGAGATTTTTTTTTTTTTTTTTCCTGGCTTGGAAAGCTGTCTTGCTTAGAGATAAGGCAGCCATCTTTGGAGAATAAGAGGGAAGTCAAAGCTTAGCTGGCCTGCTGATCCAGAGCCCCAGGGCTATACAGCTCCTGCTGAAAACCAGCATTTACCTATGCACAGGCTGTCACCATTAGAAAAACAAACAAACAAACAAACAAACAAAAACAGTTCTAAGCAGTCTTACATACTATAAAAAACATTACCATTACTCTGCACACTTTAGCTAGGTGTTCTCTTTCTTGTAACTGAAGATAACTGCATGACTGTACACAAGCTTCTTACTGTCTTTGAAACTTTGTTTTCATAACTTTTAAGTGTGTGTACTACTGGCAACCTACAGGACTTGAAAGAATTTTAAAAAGATAATGTACATGAAGCAGGTGTGCATGGCACACAGTAGGTGGTCAGTAAACGCTCTTGTCATTTGACATGGCACCGAATGACAAATAATCAACACCCTTTTAATTCATCCTCATTCTCTCTAGAATGATATTCCAAAATGGAGTTTCCAGGACACTCCAGACTAAACAAACTCTTGAACTGAAAGTTCTTATTTGGGGTCCAAAGATAGCCTCCAGAGGATTTATGGGCTTTCTAAAATCGTAGTCTGAAAATGTAAAGTGCCTACATACATGAACATGAGAGTCCATTGATTTCATCACTTTTTCCAGAGGCTCAAAAAGATTTGACTCAAAAATGTATTGATAACCAGCACTTGGAAGCTTCTTGTATTGTACAATTATTATAGGTATTTAATATAAATAATCTGCTTTTGAGGAAAAATACTTTTTTAAAAGTTCAGTGTGAAAAGAGAATATGACCTTACAACCTGGGTGGCCTTATGGAAAGAAGGCAGCCTGTACAAACATGGGAATGATGTAAGCCTTCAAATTAACATAGAAAACACTTCCACAAGAACTTCTCAAATACTGAGTGCCAAAGAAGAATACCTTTCTTTAATGAATCTTGATCCCCAATTAAAAGGAAAAACTGAAAGGTGAATATTTAACTTTCTCCCTCCCAAAAGAGTATCTTTGAACCTTACTGGAAAATACAAGGTACACAATTATGTTGAGAATATTTGATTCCATAAAATAAGACCAATCTAATTTGGATAGAATTTGCCAGAGAAGAGTCATGCCTTTCTGCCTAATGCACCCATCTTTCAGCCTTGATTGGTATAGACCTAACAATTTAAAACAACTGATCACAAGATTTAGGAATTATCTAAAAATGTTATGAATAATTAATTTTAAAATAAATTTTCCTCTGAAGAACAAATCATTCTTCCTTTTATAAATATATCTTTGGAAAAAATATACTTTTTTAGAAGAAACTGTGAAAAGAAATGATCACAATTAGAGAAAGAGAGAAAGTTCCCTCTATGGGACAGGACAATGAAGAGAAAAGCAAGTGATCAATCATGGGAAATGAATCCAATTCTGAGAAGTACCCGTGAATTAGTTGTCCCACTACAGCATATGATACCTTGATAAGGTTAATTTACCTTACAGGGATAAGAAAGTTACTTCCATGAGAGACTATGGACTCTGAAAAACAATCTGAGGGGTTTGAAGTGGCGGGGGTGTGGGAGGTTGGGGTACCAGGTGGTGGGTATTATAGAGGGCACGGATTGCATGGAGCACTGGGTGTGGTGAAAAAATAATGAATACTGTTTTTCTGAAAATAAATAAATTGAAAAAATTAAAAAAAAAAAGTTACTTCCAGAAAATACTTTATTCTTCAATGTTAAAGTAAATAAATGTGATTTATGCATTAAATTAAATATATCCAGTGATATATTATTACAAAGTACCATCTGAAAACCGAAGTAAAATATCAGAAACTGTCATGTAATTCTCAGAATCTCATACAGTTACCTGGCATTTACCTTTGCTACACATTGCATTGCCTTAAACAATGAAACAGCCTATTCCCAGCATCATTTCCCTGAATGAGACTTGTAAAAATCCCCATAATATCACTGAAGGTCATTGTCGAGTATCAATATTCTAACTTTCTTTAGATCTGCAAGCAGAGATACTGCAGGAATATTAACCACCTCAGCCCTTCAACAACAATTATCCTTATTAAATAAAATCTGTATCAGCTGAATCTTAGCACAAAAGAAATTAGAACTGCTATGGCAAATCTGCAGTGTAAATCCATGGCAGTAACTGATTTCCGCAAGAGAATATTAATCAAGAAAAGTTTTAACTTTATCAACTGTACTAATGAAAAGACATTTTCTGTTACATATCACACAAAGCCTGATGGGGTGAGGGAGTGCAAGCCTTAAGCCTCTAGATTTTAGCTGATGTATTACTTCTCCAAGTTCACAATGCTTTTGAAGTGCCTCAGATCTTAAATCAAGGAACTTGCACTACAAAGAGAGCCTCAGTGAAATTAACTTTTTCCCATCCTTATATATGGTATTATTTTTCTTGTCTTAACACCTTAACATGAAAGATGTAGCATACTGAAGCAGACATTTATATAAAAACCTGAATGGCTAATTTAGTGAGCAAATAAATCATGACACAAATCTTCCTGCCCCCTTAACCTATCATCAGCAATTCCAATCAAGCTAGTCTATTCTTAAGTTGGAATCTCATTGCAGTTACAACTTTTTTTTTTTTTTGCAGTTACATGATTTTCTTTTTTTTTTTTTTTAAGATTTTATTTATTTATTTGACAGACAGAGATCAGAACTAGGCAGAGAGGCAGGCAAAGAGATAAGGGGAAGCAGGCTCCCCGCTGAGCAGAGAGCCTGATGCTGGGCTCAATCCCAGGACCCTCGGACCATGACCCAAGCCGAAGGCAGAGGCTTTAACCCACTGAGCAACCCAGGTACCTCAAAAGATTTTATTTATTTATTTGGCAGACAGAGATCACAAGTAGACAGAGAGGCAGGCAGAGAGAGAGAGGAGGAAGCAGGTTCCCTGCCAAGCAGAAAGCCCAATGCGGGGCTTGATTCCAGGACCCCGGAATCATGACCTGAGCCGAAGGCAGAGGCTTTAACCCGCTGAGCCACCCAGGTGGCCCCATGATTTTCTTTAATGCAGATTAAACAACAAAACAAGCATATGGCCAAAATTCAGTCTTAAAATGAATCAAAAAGTGGGATGTTCTGAATCTCAATAGGTACTCTTCATCTGTGAAGTGGAAATCCAACAGCTACCCACCTGGTCCGCCTTTACTGTGTTTATTAAATGAGACAATGTATATATAAATCAGTCAGCGTTCAGTGCCTGACATAAAGCAAGCGCACAATACACATTAGTTTGCTATTTTCTTGCACAGAATTTTTGAGGGGAAACTGATTATCTTTGCAGTTTCCCACTATGACCACAGTATTTTTTTTTTACATGCTGTGAAAGATAAACTAATCAATGGGAAGAGGAAATAAGTTTTAGTTACATGTGTTTACTGAAATATATTTGGTCTGTGCGAAAGTTCTCAGAAAGATAAATTCAAAAAGTGTTAAGGAATTTCTAATTGCTTCTAACACCCAAATGATACAACAGTATGATATTAAGGACTGCTTCTCTATGATAGAGCAAAATTTTCTTACAGCACCAGATCTCTGTCACTCCCAACTACCAGATAAGGCAGGGTGGTGGGGGGAGGGATTTTGCAGGTGATTGGCAAATACAAGTTCTGACATTTTAGGGAGCTTTCTGGGAAGCCTCCAGAAGCCATACATGTTCGATACAGTAAAATAATTAGGTAATGGAGGACAATGCCAGGACAGTGAAAAGAGTCAAAAAAAAAAGAGAGAGAGAAAGAGAGAGAGAGACAGTGAGAATGAGATGGGAGAGATAAATAGGACAAAAAAAGTACATGGGTGAATCCAGGCCACAAGTATTCAACACATATTTAATAAACATTTATTATGTGCTCAAGGAGTTTTTTGTTCCTCCTTAAGAACTTAAGGAGAGGTTAAGAGGTTATTAAGTGGACCAAAAAGGATCCATGATTATAACATAACTATTTGCATTTGAAAAAGTCCTCAGGTCCAATGGGACTTGGATCAAGCAGGGAAAGTAGGGAAGAGGAGGAGTCCTTAGGAGGCACTGCTGTAGTTCAAGCAACAGATGTCACAGCCCTCCACCAGAGCTTCTTCCAGATTCTGTTTGGTTACGCTTTTTATTTGTTTTTGTTTTCTTTTTCTTTTTTGAGGAGAAATTAGTGTTTTTGGAAAATAGAATTAAAAAATGAAAGACTAGAAGAAAAATAATCATATGCTTGAATGTCTCCCTGTGACAAAAACTCCTTTAAAAATTCTAAATGTCAAAGCAAGATGGCAGAGGACTAGGAGACTGAAATATCATCAGATCCCAGGAATTCAGCTAGATCGTTATCAAACCATTCTGAACACCTACAAACTCAATAGGAGATAGAAGAGAAGAGGAGCAGCAATTTTAGGAACAGAAAATTGACCACTTTCTGGAAGGTAGGACGTGTGGAGAGGTGAATCTAAAGCAACGGGAAGAGAGACCACAGAGGGAGGGGGCAGCTCCCAACAACTGAGAGAGTGCAGAAGAGAACTTTTAGAAGTCTGCTTCACTAAGGGATGTTGCTCCAGAGGCTAAGTGGGGAGTGGAGCCCTCATGGGGACAGTGTGGTGTCAGGACCGATGGGGTCACAGAAAGACTGGGGTGTCTGAGTGTGACAGAGCCTCCAGGTATCAGAGTGGGAAAGCCAGCTGTAGCGATGGAGCCTACCAGTGAGCTTTCAGCTCAGGGTTACCATAAACCAAGATCTAAGGCACAGTCAACTACTAGTCTTCAACCAGGGACCCTACAAGTGTCAGATCCAGAACGACCCCCTCCTTCATCCTTTGGGAGGAAAAGTGCAGGAGTAGGCTTCAGGAAACTGCTGGGTTTAGAGACTCCAAACAGGGCCATGTACCAAAGACAGAAATGCTTGGTCACAAGCTGGGTGAGCAAGGAGTACAGCCAGAGACCAGGGCCAGAGATTTGGAGGTGGGCTTCCTCATTCTCATCCTCTAAAGCTGTACAGAAGGCATTCAGGGGGGAAAAAGCTACTGAGAGCTAACCCCAGCAGATTACTCAGCCTGGCACCTGGCAAGGGTGAGGCAATTCCGCCTCAGACAAGGACATTTGAGAATCACTGCTACAGGCCCCTCCCCAAGAACTTCAGCAAGAACATCCACCCAAGACCGAGTTCACCGATCAATGAGAACTGCGAAACTCCAGAGTTAGGGGAAAGCAACACATAGGATTCATGGCTTTCTTCCCATGATCCTTTAGTCTTTCAAAGTTAACTTTCGTAATTTTATTTTTTTATTCTATTTTTTAAATTTTTCTTCCAATTTTAACATTTTTAAACTATTTTATCAAAACATTTTAAATTTTTTTTTAGTTTTCATTGTTATAGTCATATTTTATCCCTGCATTGTATTTAACCTTATTTTTTGTATACATATAGGGTTTTTTTTATTTACTTGAGATACAACTTCTTCTAATAGATCAATATACATCCTAAATTTAGTTCATGGCTTTGTTCTAGTCTCCAGCCTGATCACAATCTCTCTTCTTTTTTTTTTTTTTTTTTATTTTCCACCCAACTTCTTATCTTACCAATTCCTTTTTTAGAATCTTTTTTTAATTTTCATCTTTACAGTCATATTCCATCCCTTCATAGTGTTTACCCTTATTTTTGATTTTATATATATATATGTTTTCTTTCTTTAAAATTTTGGGAGGTAGTTTCTTCTAAGACCAGAATACACCCAAAATCAAGTGGGTGGCTCTGTCTATTCTACAGTCTAATACATACATATATTTTTTTTGACTTTTTTTTAATTATTA
This sequence comes from Mustela erminea, assembly GCF_009829155.1. NCBI lineage: Eukaryota > Metazoa > Chordata > Mammalia > Carnivora > Mustelidae > Mustela > Mustela erminea. The sequence goes on along the minus strand of NC_045628.1, from coordinate 46,924,800 downwards.
TTTTACCTCTTCTTCTCCCCTTAGATTCAGGTTGTTCTGATTTGGTTAGGGTATATTTTTCTGGGGTCTTTGCCCATCTTTTAACATTTTCTTCTCTCATTCATCTATTCTTATCTGGATAAAAAAAAATAAGGCAGAAAAACACCACACACAAAAAAAAAATAACGAGAAGCAGTACCACTGCCTGTGGACATAATATGGACATTAGTAATATGTCAGAACTAGAGTTCAGAATGATGATTATCAAGGTGCTAGGTGGACTTGAAAAAAGCATGGAATATACTAGAGAATCCCTTACTGGAGAAATAAAATCCCTTTCTGGAGAAATAAAAGAACTAAAATCTAACCAAGTTGAAATCAAAAAAGCTATTGATGAGGTGCAATCAAAAATGGAGGCTCTTACTGCTAGGATAAATGAGACAGAAGAGAGAATTAGTGATATATAAGATCTAAGTCAGAGAATAAAGAAGCTGAGCAAAAGAGAGACAAGCTACCAGATCATGAGGGGAGATTCGAGAGATAAGTCATACCATAAGATAAAACAATATTAGAATAATTGAGATCCCCTGGGGATAAAAATATATGTTTATAAAAAATAAAAAATTAAAAAAAAATAAAATGAAATAAAGTGTAAAAAAAAAAAAAGAATAACTGGGATCACAGAAGAAGAAGAAAGAGAAAGAGGTGCAGAAGATATATTGGAGCAAAACATAGCGGAGAATTTCCCTAATATGGCTTTAAAAGACACACTGGACCAGATGGACATCACAGATATATTCAGTACATTCCATCCTAAAGCAACAGAATACACGTTCTTCCCTAGGGCACATGGAACATTCCCTATAATAGAACACATTCTGGGTCAAAATTCAAGTCTCAACCAGTACCAAAATATTGGGATCATTCCCTGCATATTTTCAGACCACAATGCTCTGAAACTTGAACTCAAATCACTAGAGGAAAATTGGAAAGAATTCCAATACATGGAGGCTAAAGAGCATTCTGCAAAAGAATGAATAGGCCAACCAGGAAATTTTAAAAGAATTTTAAAAAATTCATGGAAACAAATGAAAATGAAAACACAACTGTTCAAAATCTTGGGACACAGTAAAGGCAGTCCTGAGAGAAAAGTAGATAGTGATACAAGCCTTTAGAGAAACCCTAAGGATCAGAGCAGAAATCAATGAAATAGAAACCAAAAGAACAGTAGAACAAATCAACAAAACTAGGAGCTGGTTCTTGGAAAGAATTAATAAGATTGATAAACCCCTGGCCAAACTTACCAAAAAGAAAAAGAAAGGATCCAAATAAATAAAATTATGAATGGAAGAGGAGAGATCACAACCAACACCAAAGAAATACAAAAAATTATAAGAACATAATATGAATAACTATATACCAGGAAATTTGACAATCTGGAAGAAAAGGATATATTCCTAGAGACATATAAACTACCATAACTGAACCAGGAAGAAATAGAAAACCTGAACAGACCCATAATCGGTAAGGAAATTGAAGCAATCACCTAAAATATCCCAGCTAACAAGAGCTCAGGGCCAGACGGTTTCCCAGTGGAATTCTACCAAACATATAAAGAAGATTAATACCTATTCTCCTGAAACTGTTCCAAAAAATAGAAATCATGAATGAAAGAGGAGCGATCACAACCAACACCAAAGAAATACAAACAATTATAAGAACATATTATGAGCAATGATACACCAGCAAATTTGACAATCTGGAAGAAAAGGATGCATTACTAGATATATAAACTACCAAAACTGAACCAGGAAGAAATAGATAACCTGAACACACCCATAATTGGTAAGAAAATTGAAATAGTCATCAAAAATCTCCCAACAAACAAAAGCCCAGGACCAGAAGGCTTCCCAGGAGAATTCTACCAAACATTTAAAGAAGAATTAATACCTATTCTCCTGAAAATTTTCCAAAAAATAGAAATGGAAGGAAAACTTCCAAACTCATTTTTATGAGGCCAGCATTATCTTGATCCTAAAACCAGACAAAGACCTCACCAAAAAGGAGAATTACAGACCAATATCCTTGATGAACACAGATGCAAAAATTCTCACCAAAATTCTAGCCAATAGAATCCAACAGTACATTAAAGAATTATTCACCACAACCAAGTGGAATTTATTCCCAGGCTGCAACTATGATTCAACGTCTGCAACTCAATCAATGTGATATAATACATTAATAAAAGAAAGAACAAGAACCATATGATACTCTCAATAGATGCTAAAAAAGCATTTGACAAAATACAGCATCCTTTCTTGATCAAAACTCTTCAAAGTGTAGGGATAGAGGGTACAATCTCAATATCATCAAAGCCATCTATGAAAAACCCACAGCGAATATCATTCTCAATGGGGAAAAACTTAGAGCTTTCCCCCTAAGGTCAGGAACATGGCAAGGATGTCCACTGTCACCACTGCTATTCAACATAGTACTAGGAGTCCTAGTCTCAGCAATCAGACAACAAAAAGAAATAAAAGGCATCTGAATCAGCAAAGAAAAAGTCAAACTCTCACTCTTTGCAGATGAAAGATACTTTATGTGGAAAACCCAAAAGACGCCACTCCAAAACGGCCTGTACTCTTTTTTTTCTATAATTTTTTTAACATTTTATTTATTTATTTGACAGACAGAGACCACAAGTAGGCAGAGAGGCAGGCAGAGAGAAGGGGGGAAGCAGGCTCCCTGCTGAGCAGAGAGCCCAATGTGAAGCTCGAACCCAGGACCCTGGGATCATGACCTGAGCCGAAGGCAGAGATCTTAACCCTCTGAGCCTCCCAGGCACCCCTAAAACTGCCAGTACTCTTATAGGAATTCAGTAAAGTGTCAGAATATAAAATCAATGCACAGAAATCACTTGCATTTCTATACAGCAACAGCAAAACAGAAGAAAGAGAAATTAAGGAGTTTACCCAATTTACAATTGCACCCAGAACCGTAAGATACCTAAGAATAAACCTAACCAAAGAGGCAAAGAGTCTGCACTCCAAAAACTATAAAGTACTCATGAAATAAATTGAGGAGGACACAAAGAAATGGAAAACCGTACCATGCTCATGGATTGGAAGAACAAATATTGTGAAAATGTCTATGCTACCTAAAGCAATCCACAAATTTAATGCACTCCCTATCAAAATCCCATCCATTTTTTTCAAAGAAATGGAACAAATAATCCTAAAATTTATATGGAACCAGAAAAGACCTCAAATAGCAAAAGGAATATTGAAAAAGAAAGCCAAAATTGGTGGCATCACAATTCTGGACTTCAAGCTCTATTACAAAGCTGTCATCATCAAGACTGTATGGTACTGGCACAGAAACAGACACATAGATCAATGGAATAGAATAGAGAGCCCAGAAATAGACCCTCAACTCTATGGTCAACTAATCTTCGACAAAGCAGGAAAGAATGCCCAATGGGAAAAAGACAGCCTCTTCAACAAGTAGTGTTGGGAAAATTGGACAGCCACATCCAGAGAAATGAAATTGGGCCACTTCCTTACACCACACACAAAAATAGACTCAAAATGGATGAAGGACCTCAATTTGAGAAAGGAATCCATCAAAATCCTTGAGGAGAACACAGGCAGCAACCTCTTCGACCTCAGCCTCAGCTGTCTTCCTAGGAACATCGCCAAAGGCAAGGGAAGCAAGGGCAAAAATGAACTACTGGACTTCATCAAGATCAAAAGCTTTTCCACAGCAAAGGAAACAGTCAACAAAACCAAAAGACAACTGACAGAATGGGAGAAGATATTTGCAAACGACATATCAGATAAAGGGCTAGTATCCAAAATCTAAAAAGAACTTCTCAAACTCAATATCCAAAGAACTAATAATCCAATCAAGAAATGGGCAGAGGACATGAACAGACATTTCTGCCGAAAAGACATCCAGATGGCCAACAGACACATGAAAAAGTGCTCCACATCACTCGGCATCAGGGAAATACAAATCAAAACCACAATGAGATATCACCTCACACCAGTCAGAATGGCTAAAATTAACAAGTCAGGAAATGACAGATGCTGGTAAGGATGTGGAGAAAGGAGAACCCTCCTACACTGTTGGTGGGAATGTAAGCTGGTGCAACCACTCTGGAAAACAGCATGGAGGTTCCTCAAAATGTTGAAAATAGAGCTACCCTATTACCCAGCAATTGCACTACTGGGTATTTACCCTAAAGATACAAACGTAATGATCTGAAGGGGCACATGCACCCGAATGTTTATAGCAGCAGTGTCCACAATAGCCAAACTATGGAAAGAACCTAGATGTCCATCAACAGATGAATGGATCAAGAAGATGTGGTATATATACACAATGGAATACTATGCAGCCATCAAAAGAGATGAAATCTTTCCATCTGCAACAGCATGGATAGAACTAGGGGGTATTATGCTGAATGAAATAAGTCAATGAGAGAAAGACAATTATAATATGATCACTCTGATATGAGGAATTTGAGAGGCAGGGTGGGGTATGAGGGGAGTAGTGAAGGAAAAATGAAACAAGATGGGATCGGGAGGGAGATAAACATAAGAGACTCTTAATCTCAGGGAAAAGAACTGAGGTTTGCTGAAGGGTGGGTGGTGGGGATAGGGTGGATGGGTTATGGACACTGAGGAGGGTATGTGGTTTCGTGAGTGCTGTGAAATGTGTAAACCTGAAGATTCAAAGATCTGTACCCCTGGGGTAAATAATACATTATATGTTAATTTTTTTAAAAGCCATTATAAAAATTCTAAATGTTTACTCCACACTCCTTTTTTTTTTAGAATTTTTTTCTTTACTTAATTCGATTAGTCAACTTATAGTAGTTAATGAAATAACAGTATCTTCGTGTTCATGACAGTTGTCTAAGAAATGTAGATACTTAATTGTCACCATGACAACTGTCATGAACACAAAGATATTCTTATTTTATTAATGTGTTGTATAAATGTTTATACATATATGCAGGGTTCAGATCATCTCTCTTTATATTCCAGGACATCTACTTTTCAGTTATGAGATCTAAATAAATTATTCATCTTGTTGGTGTCTCAGTTTTTCATTTGTAAAATGGTACTACAACTACTACTAAACACTTCACAGATGAAAAAGCTGAGATCTGAACCCTTCATATTATTTTACATCTAGAATAAACATCCAGATTTAAAGAAAAAAAAATATGTTCCACGTGTAAGACTGAGTCGTAAAAGCTCTGTTTTAGCTTCTGGGCAAACTGCATGAATTAAGCCAATGCATAAGCTAATTGCAGTTTGTTATTTAGTTTTGGGGTTTCTAGTCTTTAAGAATAAAGGCCTGTCAGGACAAGTAAGCCAGAGACACAACATTCACTACTCATTTTCATGGAGTTGGTATTTATGAACTTCAAACATTAAATGTTGAGGAAAGGAAATCATAGATAAAAGCATTTCCTTTAATTACTTGGCATCAGTTTCCTTCTCACATTCTGTCTTAGGAACATGTAAGTAACAATGCAGGTGTTGTTGGTGAAAAGTATTTTTAGATCTAGATACAACTTAACTTTGTCACTTTAATGTACAACACTGATAGCTTACTCTTATTTAATAAATAATAATGAGAATTTAGAGCAATTATCCAAGGACACCGGGGGTGGGAGCAGGTTACGATGCAAGCTGCCAGAATGTTTAGGCAACAGCAAATGGTCCAGGTTAACCAGAGGGCAGATCTGCTGGGTCCTACATAGAATAGGGGTCCAAACTAAAGGGTACAAGGTAGAGAAATTCGACTCTGGGTCTAGACCAGCTTGGGCATAAGTCTAGAAGATCATCCTGAAATCTGTCCAAGGTGACAGGAGGCCAGATTGGTGCAACATAACCAAAAACAGAAAAGAATTCAAAATGAGATATATCAATCCAGCCAAAAATAGCATCTGGAAGCTCCAAACAGCAGACAGTCATCTTGAAAACAAAAACGAAAAGTGAGGATAGGGCATGTCAGGGAGTGATTTCTACCACTACCACAAAGGCAGTGGTTACCAACACAGGCTTTGTATTCAAACAGACTGAGTTAAATACCTATTTAACTTTGGATAGTTCTTTCAATTTTCCAAAATTCATGTTCTTTTTCATACAGTTGGTAAACAATTAAACAATGTTTATATAGTGTTCAGCACAATATCTAGAATGTTCTCAATAATAAAAATAAAATGTAACTTTAGCCTAATGAACATGATAATTATGATGATATTCAAACTTTTAGGGTAAGTGTCCTTTTTGTGAATAACACTGCACTATTAATAGAAGATATATAGATATAAATATATCCTATCTTTCTTCAGTCTTTTTAATCATGAGGGTTCTTTTTCTTTGGATAATAAAAATGTAAATAAACTTTGGCAATATGAGACAGCCTTTTTCAGATTTGTCCAGCTGTTTCTACAAACTTACAGAGCCAAGACTGACCAGGACAGAGTGTTCCAGAAGTTTCCACCCTCCTACTGGTTAGGATGCAGCATAATTGATACTAAAGTATCTCAGGTTTGGCATCCCATGTACATTCGGCAACCCCTTAGTCTCCAGGTTCTTACCCCAATCCTAATGTTGTAGCCTGTCCCTAGACCCTCTTTGTTAGGTCAGCAAATCCACCTGAGCTTCTTATTTTTTCTTTGGTATTCCAGTGTCTAAAGCTAAACCCAAGCTTTAGCTCTAATTTGTTGTGGATTGCAGTTAATCATCTACCACTTTCATTCATGGTAAGCTGGGGATATGAGAAGAATTAACTTTTATGAAATAAGGTGCAGGACCTGACAAAAATGTGAGGACACAAGGCAAGCTGAAGACCAGAGAAACTGAATTTTACAACTGACATCGTAAGTCGTTGCTGCAGTAGAACTCTAGGGAATGGGGAAAATTCTTTCAGGATACTGAGAAGAGATAATAGTACTGCAACTCCACAGGGCAGGCTCACCCAAGGTGTCTAAGAATTAAAAGTGGACCCTGAAAAGCTGTGGAAAAGCTGAAATGCTCATTGCTTCTGAAACTACTCTGTGGAAACTTTAGCCAATTTGTAGAAATAGTCTGACACTTCTAAACTAATTTAGGGTATAGGAAAGATTAAATAATTCCAAATCTTTCCTGGCCTCTAAGTGGAGCATAAGATTTACTAGTTTGTTAATTTCCATTTGGAGAAAATATAAGGGCAGCAAAACCTGGAAACTTCTGGATATACATCTGAGGTACTGAAATTGGAAAAAAAATAAGGTCAAGGGTGATTCTTGCTAGCTCGAAACTTCTTGAACAAACACACATATATACACACTCAAATATACTCACTCATACACATACTCACAGTCTTTCTTGCTCTCTCTCTCTCACACACACACACATGCACACACACCCTTTCTAAATTTTATGATGATTGAGATCAATCACTAGGTCCTGTCCCTGGCTTTTTCTTCAACTGTCAGCCTCAGAGATAAATCAAATATCTTACTATAAATTATATCAGATTAACCTTTTTAGCCAAATTATTAGAGTTGTGATTGGAAAAAAAAAATGTGATAGACACAGTACATCACTGTTTGGCAAGGCAACAGACAAAGATTCTCTTGTAGAATGGGAATTAAAGAGGAACAGAGTGATAAAAGTTCTGTGAAAGAAAAAAAGTTAAATGAATTAAATGAATTAGTAAGTGTTTTAACACCACGCTCAGAGAATAATTACAGAGAACATCACTCAGCTTAGAAATCTGACAGAGCTAACTTTAAGTATGAGCTCTAATATTTATTAGCTTTATAACAATGGATAACTTGCTTAACTCTTCTAAGCCTGTTTCCTCAACTCTTTACAGCAACAATAGCAATAACCTTCATATGGTGGTTCTGAAGATTCAGTGAAAGTTTGTTAAATCTTCTTAGCATAGTGATCTATCTTGGCTAAATTAAAAAAAAAACTTTTTGAGGTGCTTGGCTGGCTCAGTCAGTAGAGCATATGACTCTTGGTCTAATAAGGGTCATGAGTCAACCCCCCACATAGAGCACAGAGTTTACTTAAAATAATTTTTGTTAAAATTTCAATTTAAAAAAAAAACTTTTCAAGCTTTGCAATTCAAAGATAAAATGTACCATCTTGAAAAGATATGTAACCCTCATACAAGTATAGTTTAAAGATCCTGTCTGTGGGAATGATATAGAAAGGTATCAAATATCAGATGAGTGATGGAATGAACAATACTAAGATCCCTTAGCCTATGAGTCTACAATCCTATGCCCAAATTATTAGACAGTTGGGATCTATATAATAGATCCCCAGTCTTTCAGCAATCTTTCAGGAGATAACAGGTGTCGTGTCCCTGGGGCTGAAGATACTGGGAATGCTGCACTATGTAGCAGTTGTAAAGTCTTCTGTTCAAGTAGCAAACACCTTTCTCAAATTGGTCAAGCAATAAGAAAATATAATTATTTTAATTATAACAGTTGAAGGACAGGTTACATTGGGATTAGATAAATGAGTGATTTAAATAAATTATCTAGCAATTTTCTTATGACTTCTTCTATTAACGGAATCTTTTTCATCTTAAAGCAGGTTTTCCTCATAGTCCTAAAATAAAATGGCTGCCAGCCACAACTGCGGAACCATGCTTTCTGGTTTATAAACATTCCTCACTCCCAACTGCTCTTTTCTTTGGTACAACTGGGCCATTGAAGGATATAAGGTCACCTCCAGAAGATTAACATTACCAGTGCATTTCTAGGCACTGACTAGCTTATACCAGTTAAAATGCACACTCCAATTAATAAATGGAATCAACTTGCCAGAAGCACATAACCAAAGAAGTAGAGGTCAAGACCTAAAGAAAATGGATGTTTTTAGTAAGGGAAAAAAATGGTGAAAGCTGGCTAGGAACAGGGCTCATTGTAGGTTAACAACTTCAGAAAATAGGGTTGGGTAAGAGATCATCAGTGCATACCCTAAGACTGAATGCTCTAGAATAAGAACAAAGTAAGAAAAGAATTAGGTCAAATTTAAAAAGATACAGGATATAGAAGCAGGTGGACTTTATTCACATTTTTTTCCAACTACAATTCTCTTCACATAAGAATAAAAAAATTATGGAAAATTATAAAGAAATGATGCAAGTTAAATATGACAGGCACCTATTAGGCACTGAATATTTTTTCAGTACATGTTATATGATTGTAATAGGAAACATTTTTTTCTGAGTACTCATATTGTGATGATGCTAAGTATCCTATATACATTATTTTATTAATAGGACTTCTGATTGACTAAATAAATGAATAAATCAGTGTGTTGAGAGAACACCTATACAAAGGCAATGCTACAAAATCATAACTCATTCAGGTTTCACCTTTCCATAAAATTGATCTAGAATGGTTGTTAAAGATAACCAGAACGTGAACTTGGCTGGGGAGTAGCCAAATGTAAGTTTGGGAAGTTGTACGAAATTGTGGGAAATGTGATTTGGTTTGATAGAAACAAAACTTTGAAACTCAAGTGGAGAGTTAGAGAAACTGGTGATAATTCCAGAATAGAGAACATAATACCCTAAAATAGCTTATAATGCCCCCCCCAAAAAAGGAAGCTTTCAGATAAGTTTGTATGCTGTTAAAACAAAAGAACAAGAATATCCAAAGAAAAGTTTCATTTAAGCATATAAGTATTTTTCTCCTTGGAAAAGTCAACAAGACTTTTTAACAGGATCTTAAGAGTTCTCAATGGCTGTGTCCTTCTTGTCTTGATTTGGACTTGAATTCACCATGTAATAATAACACACTTATTATACCAAGTTTGGTAAAAAGTAGAATCTCAAACAAAGGCTGTATGCACATAACATAAAGCCCACAACTTCTCTTTTCCACAAACCCCATTTTGCTGGCTCTGGGTTTCTCTTGCCATTTCTTGCCAAATTATATTTGCTCTCTGTCAATGTCCATTGGCAATCTGACAAAGTGCTGAATCTGCAGGAAACACGGCATGCTGTGCAACAGTTCCCAGAGCAGATTTCTGACAGATTTTCTTCCCCTGTAGTAATAAGTTTTGCACTACATTTTATGCAGAGGGGCACAAATTAGTTAATATTTCTAAAGCATTTTGAAGATGAAAAGTGCCATATATATACTAAGTTTTACTATTAATTTCTGCTGCTTTAAGGATCAAGGTAAGTAAGGAAACACATTAAGCTTTACTCATAGAAGCATTAACATGTTGCTAAGATGGTCCGGATGCCCGAAAATGACAAAACATTTCATTTGCCTTCACACTGGACAACCTTTGATAAAACAGATAAATCAATGTTCTAGTTTAAAAAAAAAAAGACATCACATTCATAATTTATTTGAGTTATAGATGAAATACTACAATGATTTTCCGTATTTTGACAATGTTATAGATAGTCACTTGAAAACTGAGGACATTCTCAATTAATTCAAAATCCTTTTAGTAGAACTGGTACTTCTCTCTCTGCATCTTTCTCCTTTTCACAGATATTATATCACTTAACCCGAAGTCCCCAACTAACAAGGATAGACCTAATTCCTAACAATTTCTTAGCACCCAGGTTAAGAAATACCAATTTTTCTTGGCCATATCTCAAAATATTAAATCAAAATCTTCAGGGATGAATCTGAAGCATTTCTGTTTTTAACAGGAGTTCCAACTGCTTCTGCTTTGCAGTTGTAGTTGGAAATCATGATCAGCTAATTCCTATAGTTCTAAAAGTTTTGGGGGGTTTTTCCTGACAAACCACAATGCTTTCACTCTTAAAATATGCATTGTGGTTACCTACTTATCTTAAATTGGTTCAAATAGGAAATGAAAATCCATAAAGTTTTTAGAACTTGGGCTTCTTCTTCTTAACCTCTGATTAAGTTTCTAACTTTTATAAAAAAAAAAAGTTTTTCTCTTCTTTGCAACTTTGGTCATTTTTCTATTTCCATCCTCACTTGCCAGAAAGGTTTGGTGATATTAGATCAGGAAATCACCTATAGTCCTCAGTACCACTCTACCCTTTGATGGCTACTATAGTCCTCAGTCTTGCTCTGGCAATGCATTAACTTCTTGCTTTTAACTATTTTAAATTCAGACAAGACTTAACTTAGGCCTTTGAAGATATTCTGTTCAATCGAATTTTGTGTGTTCACCTTGTCTACTTTTACTGTTTCATCTCATTTTCCTTTAAAGTCCTATCTCTCAATGTGTCTTTGTTTTATTTATTTTTCATCCACCTTCTTATTCTTTTCTTTTCAAATGTGGAACGAGAGGTGCCATTATCAAATGGTCAGGTTCACTGCCAGCATATACCAGAATACTATAATCAACCCCAATTGCAAACTGGGCTCCTGTTAGTAAAACTGTGTCACTTCATTTCCTGACCAATTCAGATGTATCATGGTAGAGGCAAAAGTGCATACGATCTAGTGTGAGAAAGTTTATTTAATCTGCGTTTAGACCTTTATTAACTGTGACCTCAAACAAGAAACTGACTCCCTAGCTTTGTGAAAGGAAGACAATGATAAAGGCTCTACCCACTCCATGGAAGGGCTGTTAAGATCCAATAAAATCACGGATCTGAAAGTGCTTTGAAAACTGTCAGATAACTGTTGCACATAAGAGAAAGTCTACAAACTAAAAAGCCATGGCTTCAATATAAAAGTCACCGGAAATTGATTAACTTTTCCATTTATCTCTGGATAAAGAAAAAAACCAGGTGGAAAAGTACAGAGAAAGACAATACTTCAGTGAACCAGACACAAAACTGTAGGAGGACTGAGCTGAAGCCAACATAACAGAAAGCAGCGTAGAGAGACACAGAAATGAGCGGCATCACTTGAGCCACTAGATCAGGCTTGGACTGACAATAGTTCTACTTTGGGACTTTTCAAATAAATGAGCAAAAGCCTTTTTTTTTTTGTTTTTGTTTTTTTTGTGGTTTTTTTTTGTTGTTGTTCTTAAATTCTGCTTTAAGGTACTAAGGTACTAAGGCACTATGCTAGGTTCTAGGATTTAAAAAGTTGAATACACATAATTTGGCTTGAGGGGAGGGTAGTCTTTGCTAAAAACATATTTAAAAGGGGGACCTGGGTGGTTCAGTCAGTTAAGCATCTGACTCTTGATTTTGGCCCAGGTTATGATCTCAGAGTATCATCTCAGGGTTGTGAGATAGAGCCCTATACAGAGCTCTGTTCTGGGTGTGGAGCCTACTTTAAAGATTATCTCTCTGTCTCTCCTCTGCCCCTCCCCCCATTTCTCTCAAAAGATAATAAATTTTAAAAAACATTTAAAAACTACAAATATCTTCACTTAGAAAGGATGAATGAGGACGTCCTTGGGAAAGATTATACTTCGGAATGTTACAGAACTGTGTCCCTTGACAAAATATTCTTTATAAGAGAAATGTGGGTCTCAGATAAAGCTATTGTATTATTGACCATTGCCAAACATCTACCCTTTTTTCACCTTAGGTTTTGTGGAGAAATTTTTACTTTACTGGAAAAACATTTGAGAACAATGTAAGCCTTTGTCAGCTGTATTGATCTACAGTTAGTCTTTGATTCTAAAGACAGGCATCACTATGGGCCAAACTATGTGATCTCAGCACAGGTCTTAGGCTATGAAGGTCCCTTCAAAGTCTGAACCATAATACCACTGTGAGAGAGCAGATAGGTATGGGCTCTCAACATTAAATTTCAATCAGAAACCAAGAAAGAGACTTGTGTTCTAGCCCTACTTCTTTTTAATTTATTTCAAATAACTTGATATATCTTTCGAATGATCTGAATGAATACCTTCCTGCCACAGGAAATAAGAAGACAAGAACCTACTTCTGTGCTGAAGACACAGATTTCTCATTAGGTTCCAGGAATTGCCCTGATAAGCTACGAAGCCTGCTGGCTAAACACTGTCAGTTTAATACCCATTGTACCAAAACCCCAAATTATTTGAGATAGACGTCCCAACATGCAGATGAAAAAAATGAGTGAAATCCATCCAACAGGATTTTTAATTTAGGTATCTGAACTAAATATTAATATATTACATTTTCATTGAAAAAACATATAACACATGCCAGATTGTTTGTTAGGAAGGATTTGAGGTTGCTTAGTAATTAGGATTCAGTCCTGGGGTATCTGGGTGGCGCAGCTGGTTAAGTGTCTGCCTTCAGCCCAGATCATAATCCCAGGGTCCTGGGATGGAGCTCTGTGTCAGGCTCCCTGCCCAGTAGAGGAGTATGCTTCTCCCTCTTCCCGTGCTCCCGTGCACATGCTCTCTCACTCACTCTCTCAAATAAATAAACAAAATCTTCAAAAAAAAAAAAAAAAGAAAAGAAAAGAAAAGATTCAGTCCCTGCCCTTAAGAAACTTATGCTCTGAAGTGGAATGTTAAGACCATACAAATTCTATAGTCATATTTTGATAGAGACTAAGGTAAGAAGAAGTCAAACTGTTGAATAATTGCTTTGATCAGACAATGAGCAACAGCAAACAATGTCTCTAAGTTTATTGTAATTACAAGTTCAGCAAGTATCTTTAGCTAACATGACTTTGACCCTTAATCTTAGTTAATTTTCTTATGTTTATTTCAAGAATCCTCAATTTTTTTTAATGATATTTTAAATCTTTTGAAGAATGGGTAAAATTTTGGGTCTCTGCTTAACCATCAAACCTGCATAATAAGGTCACCTCTTGCATAACTTACATTTCATTCACTAAAAACTGAATGAACAAGAAAATGTGTTACAAACAAGGGAAAAGGGAAAATACAGCACCTTATAATTGAAGAAGGCCAGGCCATCAAGTTTAATACAAAACCATTTGGGAAGGTAACATTTGACGAAATCTCTCATGATATTCCTACATAACAGTTAACAGTAGTACCCACAGGTATACTCAGATGCATGAACAGAGTTGACTCATGGATTATGTCCAATCTAGAAACCAGACTCTAAGAACATGTCTTAGAAGGTATCCTTGGTTTCATCCTGTGCAGTGTCTTTAATCACATATCAGATGAAGCCATACAAGCCATATTTAGTATATTTTCAGGATGCAATAATTTCAGTGGGATGGCTAAATTTCTGGATAGCAGAAACATGGCATTTAAGGCTTTCATCTAGATTCACATACCCTGTTTGATTCAACAATTAAATATACAAATTCAGGCTAGACAAGATTGCAACTGATTGCAATTTGAAATCACAGAATCGGTGTGAGCCAGAGGTATTCTACTGTTCCAAAAAGGAAACAAGGCTATAGTGTGAATGCTCTATACCTTTATTTCATGGAGCTAATAAACAGCAGTGTGCAGGAATGGAAGCAGGGGTGGTGATGGCCCCCAAAGACATCTCTATAGAAATGTTGAGAGAATGTGCAATATTTAGCTTGGAAAGAGAAGTGCTTGACTGTGATCTCCAAATATTTGAAAGCCTACTGTGTATAAAGGAAAGTAGACTTATTATAAACATTTTGAAAGTCAAAACTAGGATCAATGGGTAAAACTTATAGAGAGGCAGATTACATCCCCATAAAAGGAAGACATTTAAATGACAGGAACTGGTAAATGGATTTCCTTAAAAGAAATGAAAACTGAGAAAATGACAAAATGTAAAGTGGTCATGCATCAAGGGTGCTGTGGGAAAATTTCTTAATTGTGAGAGAAGTTAACACTTCATGGTCCCTAGTTTGTTTAACTCTAAGAGTCTATGATTCTATACATTGCATTATTATTAGTATACACCTTATATTAATATCTGTCCACCAATTTTTATTCTTTTTATTTTATTTTTATTTCTTTTCAGTATTCCAGAATTCATTGTTTATGCACCACACCCAGTGCTCCATGCAATCCGTGCCCTCCCTAATACCCTGGACCAGGCTCACCCAATCTCCCACCACTTTACCCTCCAAAACCCTCAGTTTGTTTCTAAGAGTCCACAGTCTCTCATGGTTTGTCTCCCCCTCCAATTTCCCCCAACTCACTTCTCCTTTAATGAGCATGCCCTCAGATCTTACATCCTCTTTCCCACATGGCACTGGTATCCTACTCCCTAGGATGAAGCTAGGTGTGCTGGCAACACAAGTTATTAATACTGTCTCAGCAGCTGATAGAACATCCAGTGTAATAAAACAAAACAAAACATAAATATAAGAAAGAAGTTGGAATTAGGTGTTTTCAATGATTTCAATAATAGTTTTCTATACTGAGAAAGGGGACTGAAAGTTACCTTTTCCCAAATTGATATGAAGGTTTGGGAAACAATAGCTTTTTATTTTCATAATCACCCTGATATCAGTCCTCACCAAAAAACCACATTGACAATGCAGAGATCACAAATCATTTTACATGAAATAATCTATGTCCTTGGTTAATTTTTTATTCACTTATCCACCTAAAGAAAGTTCTACTCTTCAAACTTTGCCAATTTTTACCATTACTTCCAAACTCTATGTCCTACACTCTGGAATATTTCCTAGTTGTTCTCCAACTGGAAATGCCTACTCATCTTTTAATACCCTAGGTAGAAATGCTCATTCCAGCTTTCTTGCCAATAAATTCATTATCTCCATTATAGCTTTTGTGATGCATTATTTATGTGTTAGTTTTCCCATCTAAATTAAGAATACTTTTTAGGAAGAAATTTAATTTTGCTCATTTTTATGACCTTTTTAGAAGCAAACCCTAGGGTATCTGGGACATGGCAGCTATTAAAAACAGTGAGGAAAAATGACTGTAGTAATACATACAGTGAACAAGCTGATGTAGTGATTAAGTAAGAAAAACTCACTTGTAGGAATGATGAACTTAAAATTATAACAAATGTATCATTACATGAAATAAATACACACCTAAAGGAAATACAGTAAACACAATTTCTCTGAAAATAAGCTAAGGTTCAGTGCCCTAGCATCATCCACTATCACTTACAGCAACAGACTTTAAATGTTCATTATCACCTAATCTGTCTGATTCTTGGAAGGATATTCACATAAGAAAACTCTGCAGATAATAAAATTTAACTTTTTTTAATGTGTCAAACTTCCATTTTTTTCCTAAAAAGATTATGAACAAATGTTAATCACTCTTACTTTAATGCTAAAGATGTGTTTGTTCATTTTTGCTTCTCAGACCATATATGTAGCAAAAACAACAAATACTTATTGAATGTATTTATCATTATACATTCTATAGCAGCTTTTCTCTCTCCTTCCTTAATCCAGCACCTCTGCTATTAAAAATGCTCTGTATGACTCCTTCTTTCAAATTACTATCTTCATAGATTAAGAAATTAGGTAAGCCTATGGTTAGATTTGTGTGAAAGACAATTAAAAAATCTGAATCATATGCTCTTCAGGGTACTGAAGTTAGAGCTTCGCTTGTAACTTTTCTTGATATGGCTCATTTTTTAGTCATTGCTGCCTCTCTTTGTGTTTGATATTGGTCAAATATTGACTCCCAGATACAGAAGCATGAAATTTGGAAAAAAATATCTATTGGTATCAAGTACCTAAATGAGGAGATGGTATTGTTGTAGTTCTCTGACAGAATCTCTTGATTTTTACACAAAAGTGAAGTTGATGAGCAATAAAATCAGAACATTTCTTATATCTGGATTTGAAAAAAACATTATTTGTTCTGAGTGAATAATAATAAAACTAATAAATATTAGTAAAAATTTAATGGAAAAACAAGACTGATACATGTGGGTCAACAAAGTGTATGTGACATCACTGATTAAAGTTTCACAAATTCAGTGCAAATATGAGCAATATTTTAGGATGGGAATATTATCTATGGAACTATACTATGATAGTACATTTGGTGGTTTGTTTTTTGGTTTGGGTTTGTTGTTTTTTTTTTAGCACTAAGAACTTTGCCTAAACTGTATTACTTTACAGCATAATGCTGTTATTTGAAATGTAAATAGTGGGTGCTCTATGGAGCTATGTGCTGAATTGGACACAATCTGATTCAAGGGTATTTTAATCAGTGAAATTTATGGAGCAGCAGTATAACACCCTCATGATACCGATACATTCAGTGTTATTCATGCAGTGGTACTGTTGTACGCTTGTTGATTACTGAAGTGAGAGGTATGCCACACATTATGTGTTACTTTCTCAGCAGCTGAAGAACACTCTAAATGTTATATCAGAGATGAAATACTAAGTCTCCTGAGCAAATCACATGACTCTCACTTCCCTAACACTTTTAACATATATCACAAATGGATTTCAACTATATCTCGCACTTCAGATACGTTTTAAAATTTTGTTTATACAGTCAAGTCATACAGTGTTATAAAACAAGTTAAAGGAACTGCACTTATTAAGATTACAGAGATAACTCCTAGGTTAAGGAAAATCAACTTGGGCAAAGAAAAGAATTTGTGTCCGTTCTATCCTAGGTCTAAAGTTGGTGTCAAAGAATGTTTTCATTTGTAGGTCTTCTGTATTTTAATGTCTTTGTATGTGCCTTTAATTGTATGTATTTGCATTATGTTTTAAGGATTTTAGGCCGTGATCGTATAGTGGTTAGTACTCTGCGTTGTGTTTTAAGGATTTTAGTACATGGAAGTGAGACTCTGTGTGTTTGAAATTCTTTGTCAGCTGGAAATATAAAATTCCATGTAGGGAGCTTGACAACACGATCAATAATAAGAGGTTTATGTTCTTTACTTAAATGCTATGCATTTCTCATCTACTGAATCCTCAAACAAATTCTGTGAGTTGTATATTGTTACCTCTAATCTACATAAAAAGTTACTGAGGTGTGGAGTGGTTGAGTGACTTGCTTAAAATCACACAGCATTGTTCAAGGGTTGGAACTAGGTCTACTTCCCCCTCTGTCACAAAGCTATGATCTCCACCCAAGGGCTATGCCAGAGAATAATATAACAAAGGTGTGTCAGATTCCATTCTAGTGTTTGTTCCTTAATATTGATTTAAAGGAGACAGAAATATCCCAATTCATTTTTTTTTAAGATTTTATTTATTTACTTGACAGACAGAGATCACAAGTAGGCAGAGAGGCAGAGAGAGAGAGAGGAGGAATCAGGCTCCCTGCTGAGCAGAGAGCCCGATGTGGGGCTCGATCCCAGGACGCTGAGATCATGACCTAAGCTGAAGGCAGAGGCTTAACCCACTGAGCCACCCAGGCACCCCTTCCAATTCATTTTTAACTATAAACATATAAAACTATTTTTCTGTTCCACATTTATTTCCAGGGAAATACAGAAAAAGCATGCAAAGGGAAATGGGAAAAGTTAATCCTAGGTCTATAACCATCTTGAAATAATACTCTGCTTAGCTTTAAGGTCTTTTGAAATCTCTAACAATGATCAAATGACGCTACACAACCAAATTGGTGGTATCTTTTTTGGATCATCTTGTTAGTGTGCTCTTGAAGGGCATCCTGACCTATGTTGCTCCAAGTGTCCAAAAAGCATCAATTTTCTACCTTGATTTTCTCTGATTATTGACAATTTTCTCTGCTAGGGACTGTGTGGATGATGAGCCAAAACTCAATGTGATTGGCCAGGTTAACAAAGTGAGAACAATCCAGTCAATCAGTGTTCACCTCATTAGTATCGTTCTCTTTTGTAATTCATGAAAAGGTATCTTGAAATATACAAAGAAATTTTCACTATAAGGTAGAAAACATTTTCTTGTGGGTTTGGTCTTACCCATCTTGAGGCTTGTAGTATTTAATGATAAAAATGTAAAAGACTTCTTTCTCTGTCTCCATTACCAAGTCCCTTTCTAATTCTTTTCCTTATCCTTTGGTACTTGGAAGTAGCATTTTTAATCTCATCCACCAACATGGTATAATTATTTAATACTTTAAATCTCTTTGCTTATAGATTGCTTATCCATAAGAAAAATGAGGAGCCATAAAAATCTTAGATAATTTTGAAGGTACAAGCTTCAAATTTATTTTAGGATATGATTCCTTATTTGTCAATAAAATAAAAAGTTATACTTACAATTCAGAATAACTACTAGGAAATACTGTCATTTGATAACAACAGGAAGTATTCATTTCATTATAAATTTTCTAACTTTGGCAAGGACCTTGGACTTAAAATAGTGTTGAGCTTGGAAAATGGCCAAGAATGTATTTTAAAACCATAAGAATATAAAACCTAAAAATAGATAATAAAGCTTAATGTAGACTAATGCTTGAATATGTAGTCAAGTTAGTAAACTGTGTCTCTGATATAAACTGCCATTATTCATAAAATGGCTGCATAAGTCAGCTCAGAGTAGCAGTAGATAGATGGTACTATATAAATTCTTAAAGCCAGTGAATTTCCATTGGCAATTAATGCCAAACTTATTCTGCCTATAAAAGAAAAGCATTAAAAATGGCATACACTTAGGTGTCACCAGTCATCTATTGTTCTTCAAAATACAACTGCATATCAGCTTCTAATACTCAACAAATATGTCCATATACATTGTTTACTTTTACCTGTTTAGATGTTATCCTAAAAGATTCTGGGAATAATAATTAATGGAAAAGGAGGAAGTATTACAGACAAGAGTTCTTCATAAGAACTATTAGCTAGAAAATTCTTCCTATTGTAGTCTAAAAATTGTATATATAACGTTTTTCTCAACTATGAAGCCAATCCATTAGACTGAATGTAAAACCAAAAATGACAATGTCTCTAATTTTATGATTGCCTGCCTGTAATCTTTTTGTTAGTCTTTTATTCTATTATATACAAATAAAAAATATTTGCAAATATTATTTTATCTATCCTAATTTACAAAACTATGATACCTAGAATTTTTTAAAAATCTTTATAAGTAGATGAAGTTCATAGTTTTATTTGACTGTATTATTTTGGAAACAATATTTTGAAGATAGCAAGTTTAATTTTAGGGACATATTTTGACATATTTTAGAGACATATTTGTCTCTAGAAATAATACTTGAGAAAACACATCTGTTTGCTTGCCAGTGTTAACACATGAATTGCAAGCTGTTTGAAAGTTATTGAAGAGTCGTGACAAATAACAGTTTATAAAGTTGTTTGGAGGATCTTATGTGCATCACTGGGACCAATGTTAGGTCCAGTTAGTCTCTTTTAACAACTTCATCAATATCAGGAGGAAAGAAGAGACAACATGTTAATTAAATCCCTGGAGCCATTAAATCCGAGAATCAATCTATAAAAAGTATCAGTCCAAAGTACTTAGTTCAAATATGCTCAAAAATACATTTTAAAACAAAAGAACACTACAGAATTTGTATTTCAACAAGAAAGTCATGGAATAATATTTAAAACGGTACCTCAAAAATTACATTTCCTACAATATGGAAAAATTGAACAAAGGTGACTTTTTGCCTAAATTTCATCGATGTTCATTTTTTATTTGCCCACAGAGATGAAAACAAACAAACATGAAAATGTACATGTATGTGTACAGAGCAGTAATATTCAAATAAATTCAAGCTTACCCATGAAACTCATTTGCCCTTGACTGTTTTTCCTTAGAGCTAAGTACTTTGAACTTTGCTTGCAGAGTCAGCTTTTCTCCATTCTTTAAAGAACAACGCTAACTACAGTTTATGGACCCAGAAGGAGCTCTGTTGAGGTCTCTAGAGGTAGATGGATGGCCCAGACTGCTACTGTTCATCTGGGTCCAGCCTTAAAGCTCACTTGTGTAACTGAGTTTCTGTCATCTTCCTGTTTCTAACGTGAAGCTCTTTCCCACCTTTCTCTCCTTGTGCTTTTGGCCCAGCTTTGTAATGTGACTGGTCCTCCAGTATCTGTGCCATGACATTTTCCTTCTTCTTACTAGCCATCCCTCTTTGTCTTGCCCTGGGAACTGAAAATTCCTGTTTCTAAATCCCAAATTCTGCTTCAAGCCGACAGATACTTCTGACAATACTTACCTGGCTGCCTATCTGTTTCCCTGAGTTATCAATATGTTGAGCTTCTCTGGCATTCTATTTTCCTGTGTTCTTTCTCCTTGCTTATCAGAATACCTTATTATTCAATCTTTCTAATAGCAACAGTTTGCTGTCACAAATGATGAGTAATATACACATAGCTGTAATTAATAAACAATATTACAAAGAAACAAAATGCTTCTCTAATTTTAAGACAAAGATAGCAGTGTAAAGTTTATTTCCCAATTATCTTTAATAGTACATATGAATGTAAAATGGAATATCCACATTAAAAAAATTCCAAATGAATGCAACATATTTGCTATTAGACAAATCTCATTTGCTAATTTCATTATGGGAATAAATTCATTGTTTTTATTGTCTTAATCTGAACTAATCCTCTATTCTAGATTTTTGTTTGGGGCAATTTTCCATCACATTCAGGTTTAAAAAAAATAATTAGAATTTTGCACTCAGTAAAATGTTATGTATCAGTGCTGTTATTATAATGATGACTTAATAATAATAATTTTGTTAGTTGAAAAAGTAAAGAAGAAATATTACACCGCTTGTCACTTTCTGTTCCACATAATAATGCTTGGCACTTACGAATTATTCTTGCACTTCAGCAATGCATAACTACCTGAAGACACAATTTCTGGCCCTAGCATGAAGCATAAAAGACCCAGTTCTTTATTAAACTCTATTCTTGGTATCCTCTGCCAACTAATCAAATGTTTCATGAGACCAATCTTGTTCCCTTCCATGACATATAATTTCATCCTTGGGACTTTTGTTTTCATATCTATCTAAGGAATCCCTGCTGATTTTTGATAGCATTTAGCAACTTTAACTTAGAAATGCACACCACAGACATGTACCTCCTGGATGGAGTTGTCCAACTCTCCTTCATTAGAACTGAGTCTCATAAGGGGACAATGAAGCCTAGAAATATAGTCCTAACCCCAAAAAACAAAACTTTTCATCTAAGGCAACAGTCTAAACCTGAAGATATCTATTAAGCTGTCCTTGATTCCCCACATTAAATTATTTTAAATTCATTTCTTTAACGGTGATGGGACTACCCAACTCAGTTCACCACTGTTAACTTTAACTTGGCTTTTGCTTCATGAGACATGCTTTGCATCTCTTTCTTTTTAAACATTGTTTGACCTCTTATAACTGTGCTCTCCGGGTTTCTGTGATCCAATATTTTTTATGGTTCACACTATATCTCACTATTATTCTTTCTTTGTCTCCACCAGGGCTCCCTCTTCCTTGTCTAACTTTTAAAGGTTGATTTTCTAAGGATTTCTTTTTTGGCCCTTTAATCATTTCACTCTACATATATGTCATAGATTTTATGTATGCCCCCAAGTAGTAGCTCTTAAAGTTTTAATCAGCTCAGGTATCTCTTCTAAGTTTAGACCTTTTCATGAATGTTTATAGTATCTTTATTCATAATCACCAAAAACTGGAAATAACAAAAATATCATTGACTAAACATATGAATAAACAAATTGTAATCTAACTATACAATGAAATACTAGTCGGCAGTAAAACAAAACAAAACTTCTGATATACGGAGTAGCATCCATGCGTCTCAAAGGTATCATGCTAAGTGAAAGCAATGAGATACAAAAAGTTATATACTGTATGATTCTATTTTTATAACATTACGGCAAGAAAAAAGTTTAATGACAGAAAACAATTTAGTGTTTTCCAGATATTGGATGTCTATGAAAGATTTATTGAAAAAGAAAGCAAGGGAACATTATGAGGTGACAATGTCTTCCATAATTTGATTTTCATAGTGAGTCATATATATTTGTCATAATTTTTAATCTGCACCCAAATGAACTTATCTTTATTCCATGTAAATTATACTTTAATAATACTGATGTTAAAAAAATCAACATATCAGGGGTACCTCGGTAGCTCAGTTGGGTAGGCACCTGACTCTTGATTTTGGCTCACATCATCTCAGGTTCTTGTGATCAAGCCCCACTTAGGGTCTGGGCTCAGGGCCGGGCCTTCTTGTCCCTCTCTGCCCCATTCACACGCACTCACTACCACGCTTTCGCGCTCTCTCTCTCTCGCTCTCTCTCTCTCTCAAATAAAGTCCTGGGATGCCCAAGTGGCTCAGTCAGTTAAGTGTCTGTTTTCAGCTCAGGTCATGATCCCATGGTCCTGGGAAGGAGTCCCAGGCTCCTTGCTCAGCAGGGAGCCTGCTTCTCCCTCTGTCTACTGCTTCCCCTGCTTGTGCACTCTCTCTCTCTCTCTCTCTGGCAAATAAAATCTTTAAAAATAAATAAACAAAATGATAAAATAAAATCTTTTTAAAATATCAACATACCAAATACTGAATCCGTTATCTTCCCTTCCTCAATTTTTTCCTGTACCTATATTTTAAATGTCAATTATATCAACTACCCAATTATTTAAGGAGAGTTACAAAGTCATTTTTGATTCTTCTCCCTTCCTAACATTCTGTATTTACTCCACTGCCAACTCCTGACAATCTAAATCTCTAAAACATGTTTTCAAATTCCTTCCCTCCTTAGAGCAAATGAGCAACTACAGACTTTCATCTTCTCTTGCTTAACTAAAACAAAATTTTTGAAGTCCCCTCTGGGATATCACAACTCTCCATTCCTCCTTTTATCACCAGGAACATTCTTACATTTATCACTAGGATGCCTTATTATATAAGCTGGCACAATTTACTGTCCTTTTTCATGACAAAACCTTGTTAAATTTTTTGATATCTGTATTTAATATTATCCTAAATGCACACACAAGATTTCTGAAGAACTGATTTTTAATTTACTTACAAAAATAATAAATGTGTAGTTCTCTTGTGTCCCAATTTTTACTTCTGTGGAAATGTGGTGAAATGTAGGTATCATCCTACATATAGGGCATCAGTATTACAGGTGAAGAACTCAAAAAATATAGACCTGGGTATTCATATGAAGGAGAGATACACTGTTTCCTCCCCTTCCAATAAAGTTTTCTTAGAAATGTAATGGAAAGGATCCTGAATCCTAACCTTTTGGAATGTAAATAAATTCTCCAGGGAAAATGTAGGACCAGTATATCTAGTCTTATCCCCTCTTAAAATAAAAACACATGCCTCCAGGGAGGTAAATCTCTCTGGATGTTTTTTCACTATCCACTCAGTCATAATTTAAATCCCAAACCTGTCTTTTAATTCAGATCCCAAGTTTCAGTAAAATTTGCTCAGAAAGCTCTAACTGCAGAAACATAAGAAAATCTGTACAGTCCCACATGCTACTCCTGTTGCTCTGTAACTCTCATTTTATCTCACAGCAAGATTATGTTAGTCCTTTAGAGGTGTGGGTCGGGGAAAGAATGGGTATTTTGAAAAACTTTGCTTGTAATTCATCGTTGCTATGCCCTACTTAAAAATTACCAATATGATGGATGATAATATATTGGGACTAAGTAGAAAAAGCAAATAAAATAAAATATCATTCACATCAAGAGTTGAATTTACTAATTACTTTTATCTGGCCAACTAAATTTTCCTTCCAAATTAGTTTTCCTTAAGTAGCTGCCCTTCTGCTTCTTATCATCTGCCAAGATTAATTTATTAATTATACAAATATTTATAGAATGTCTATAATATGGTAGCAATTATGTTATGTGCTGGCGATACAAATCATGAGCAACAAGTACACAGTCCCTATTCTTGGTGAGTCTAAAGCATGTAGGGGAGTCATATTAATCAAATAAGCACAGTGATGACATGTAATTAGGAACTGAGATGGGTATACTGAGGGAAATAATCTATGAGGGAATATATCCCATATACCTGATTTATACAGGGAATCAAGGCAAGCTTCCTGAAATACAGCTGGCTAGGATATTAAGGATGAATGAGTTACACAACAAGGAAGGAGAAAGGAAATATTCCTCACAGAAAAAAACGGAGCATGAAAAACCCTGTTGCAGAAGTGAGCAGGCAGATCCTACGGACCTGGGGTCAATGAAGAGAAAAGCAGAAGGTGGGAGGCCAGAGACCTCAGGGATAGCAAGGAGCCAGACTACTGGGGGCTTCATTGCCATTTTAAGGACTGTGGTCTTTATTTTACTTTTTCTAAGATCAACAATATCTCAATAAAAGTTTTTAAGCCTGATGTGTGTCTGATGATCGGCATTTTTAAATATCTGGTTGTTATTGAAAGACTATATTGTAGAGGGGAAAAGATAAGATATGAGGAGAATAGGTTTTAGTCAGTTCTGTATTCAGGCTATAATGGTTAATTTTATGTGTCAGCTTGTCTGGGCTAAGGCATACCCAGTTAGCTAGTAAAACATTCTTTCTGTATGTGTTTCTGAGGGCATTTCTGGAAGAGATTAGCATTTGAATCAGTAGACTGATTAAAGACAAGGTAGGTATCCTGCAATCCAATCTGTTGAGGGGCTAGTTAGAGCAAAAGAGCAGAGGAAGGATGAATCTGTTCTCTTTGCCTGATCTAGGACATCCATTTTCTCCTGCCCTCAGATACTGGTGTTTCTGGTTGTCACACCTTTGGATTCACTTTGGTATTTACACCATTAACCCTCCCCACCAATTCTCAGGCCTTTAAATCTGAACTGAGACACAACCATCAACTTCCCTGGTTCTAATGTCTTCAGATATAGACTGAATTACAATACCAGCCTTCCTAGCTTGCAGATTCTCAGATTTCTCAGCCTCCATAATCATATGAGACAATTCCTATACAAAAATATCCTCTTTTTCAATCTCTCTCTCTCTCTCTCTACACACACACACACACACACACACACACACACACACACACACATTATTGGTTCTGTTTCTTTGACTAGTGCATAGGCAAATGACAAGGGTAATCTGGACTATCACTGTGATACTGGAGGTAAAGAAAAGTGGATCAATTCATGAAATACTTAGAAAAGAAAATAAGGGGTACCTGCCTGGCTCAATCAGCAGAACATGTGACTCTTGATCTCAGGGTCATGAACTCAAGCCCTATGTTGGGTATAGAGCTTGCTTAATAAAAAAAAATAATAATAATACTTTAAAAAGTTAAAAATAGAAAAGGAAATAGATTGCATTATATGGCAGTTGACGAAATGAAGGAGTCACAGTTTTCTACCAGCTTTCTTGTTTAAGAAGTAAAGTGTCATTTTCTAAACTGGGCAATAGCTTGGTGATAGAGAGTTCAATTTTTTACCTGATGCATTTGAACTACATTGAGACAGTCAAGTAACTACATTAAGTTAGCAGTTGTGCAGTTAGTTCTAAAGCTCAGAGAAGAGGACTGAACTGGAGGTCCTAGTTTTATATTTGGTAACTAAGGCTATGGCATGGATGAGCTTCCCTAGGGGTAAATATAGAGTAAGAATAGAAGAAATCTTCAATTAAGCCTTAAGAAATTTCAACACTTAAAATCAGATAGAAGAAGACAATCTGCTAAGAAAAAAAGAGAAGAGATGCACAGGTAGAAGTGAATTCAGGAAAATGTGATGTTCCGAAAGCCAAGGGGGGAGAGAATTTTAAGAAGGATATAGTCAATATCATTAAATAACGCTACAAGGTCAGATTCAAAAGTAATTGAAAAGTGCTCACTTATCAGAGAAATATGGAGGAATTTTGTGATTTAGTGAGAGCTCTTTTGAGCAGTAATGGAGTACAAGTTAGACTAAAGAGACTTAGGAGTAGAAAATAAACAAATACCGACAGCAAGTTTAGGGAACTCTTCCACAAAGTTGGTCACAAAGAGAAAAAAAAAATGGGCAAAAGTTTGAAGAGCTATACTATAAACAGAGTGTTTTGGTGGCACACCCAGAAATGACAGAAATTCTAGGTCAAGTTTGGAAGTTAAGGAAAACACTAATGACTCCAAACTATACCCATGAACTGTAGCTATAGAATTGTTCTGAGATGACACACAGAAATAGATATGAGTTAAAATGGTGAAGAGCAGGAGCTGGAAGAGATAAGATGAAGAGAACTGATCCTTAAAAAAGAAACAATTCAGATGTAATAAACTATCCATTTCAAGTATTGCTCTCTTAAGGGAAATATAGCCAAAACAATGAAAAGACTTGGAGATAGATAGATAGATAGATAGATAGATAGATAGATAGATAGATAGATATCTTTAATTTTCAAAGAGAAATTTTGCATTTTTTTCTTTTTAAAACATGTATATGATTTTAGCAATACACTCTTTTTGCCCATAGTTTTGTCACTGTGATCTCACCTATTACCAATTGATAAAGGGGGTAGGGGGTGAACTGTCATCTTTGGGAGAATTTTGTTTGACTTTTAAGAAATAGAACACTGTTTTGAAATGATTTAAATGTTCTCAAGACATCTGAACACAGAACAGTTTTTTAAATAACTAAATTGCACACCTCAGGTTAGCAAAGTGCTGAAGAAGATAAGTACTATCCCTACTGGAAATCATAGTCTAAAGTCAATGCAAAGAGTTTTGAGTTCATTAACACCAGCATATTTTCTCAGAGTCAAAAATACATCATTTTCTGTATTTATTGTTATGACTTAAACCATTTTGGATGGAAACAGAGAAAGAAAGAGAAAATACTACTAATCCTATGCCTGTAATTACTTTATTCACTATTCTCAAATATCCATAGATAAAATTACATATAATCATTCAAGATAACTGTCAGGGTTTGTTTAAAAGGAAACTCCAAGTTCATATTTAAAGTTTTGGGGAAATGTTTAACAATATCTATTTGCATAGGAAACTAAGAAATAATGAAATATAAGAGGAAAAATCATCCCTGGAGATCAAGGTAAATTATAGCAGGAAGAATGACTTCTGTTTTGAAAAGTAATTCATGATGATTAGCTCATATATATGGCCTGGAGGATTTGTTGATCTTATCAGCAGCCCTCTTTCAAGTACATCTACATGATGCCCGTATGTATGCATGCATGAATAAGTAGATGTCATTTAAGATATATTAATTGTGTAAAAACACACACACAATTACTAAATGGAGTTTCTTGTTGTTGTTGTTTCTTCCCTAAATGGACTATAAGAAGGAGAAACTTCTTTTTGAAGAAACAAAATTCTAAAGCATAACACCAGACATTAAACTTCTCAACCAAATTCCTTCCTAACTGTTCACTGACATTCAAGAAAAATATTGTTCAGAGGTTTAAAAACTATGTACCAGAATTTTAAAAATATCTATCATTGAGCACACTGTACCCAAATATCAGAACATAACCGCTTCTATATATGCATAGTTAGGAAATGCCAGGAGATATAATCCTAATTGACACACCTCTGAGCTCTAATATTCTTAAGACTTTTCACATGACACTTTCTACTACAAATAAAATATTCTACAAGTTTATAACTAGTGCTAAGGATAAACAGGGGTTTCTTTAGTATATATATATATATATATATATATATATATATATATATTTATTATAAAATCAATTTACTAAAGTTCAATGATGAAGACATCCTAGGGTGATCCCACAATGATTCTAGCCTTTCTATAATGCCCTGCCCTTGAGCATAGGTGACATCTATGATTTGCTTCTAACTAATGGAATATAACAAGGAAGGCGAGATGTCACTCCCTTGCTCAGGTTATGTTATATAAGACCATCCTATCAGACTGGAAAAAGAGACTTTCTTATTGGTCTTGAAGAAGTAGGCCACGTAGCAGGAAACTAGGAGTAGTCTCCAAGAGCTGACAGCCTCAGTCCTATTACCTCAGGACACAATTCTGTAAACAACATAAATGGATTGGAAAGAGGACTCTGAGCTCCAGATAAAACGCTGCCCTGGCTGACACTTTGTGAGACCCTTGGTAGCCATGTCCAGACTCATGACCCACCACAGAAACCATGAAATAATATAGGGGTGTTGTTTTACATCGCTGCATTTGTTATGCAGCAAGAGAAAGCCAACAGATTTGTGTTTTTTATAAAAGACTTCAGAATGATTCCCTAATCTTTCTGTTTGGAGAAAATCAAAGCAACCTTTGAGAGTTCACCAAATCTTGTTCTCACGTCCCCTATTGAAAGCTTTTCATATTACAGCATCCTTTAGAATGTATTTGCTTGTGCTTACCTCTTGATGACTTAGGGAGTAATGACTCAGTTATGCACACATGCATTTTTTAATCCTTTAAAAAAATGTAAGGCATAAAAAATTTAAGAAATCTTAAACTTCAAGATAATCAATTGTATAATAAACTTAAATCCCAGATGAGGGAAATCATGTGGTCCCAAAATAAAACAGAATGTTGGAAATAACAGCAAATAAAAAGTTAAAGAATAATATAAGTAAATTATTACAGTATTTGAAAATTACAAATAAAATATCTCCAAAGCCAAATACAAATGCCAAGAAGTCCAAGTACATATGACAAGAAAAACATACTTGCCAAGTCCTAAACAGTGTTAAGGTATTATCAGTAGTGTCAACAGAGTTGTAATTGTCATTTAAGTATTTTTTTGCTGTGTCCCAGAGACTTTATACCTTTCATTTCACTAAAGTTCTTCTACCAGGACTATATAATATAGATGTTATCATTTACAAAGGAGGAATTTATAATTTATAATTCCCAATTTACAAATGAGAAAATAAATCTTAAAGAGGTTCAGTGATGTTTTCAA
This sequence comes from Mustela erminea, assembly GCF_009829155.1. Classification (NCBI taxonomy): domain Eukaryota; kingdom Metazoa; phylum Chordata; class Mammalia; order Carnivora; family Mustelidae; genus Mustela; species Mustela erminea. Next base: position 46,895,202 of record NC_045628.1, on the reverse strand, counting down.
CTTTACTTACATCTAGTAAGTAGCAGAACAGTGAACTAAAGCCATGTCTTTCTAATTCAGAAGCTGATATTTAAAAATCTACTCCAAATTTCTTCCCAGAGATACAACAACTTATATGGAGAAACTCTCTTCTCATTTAATTTATCTGTTAACTTGACTCTTGAAGTTCTTGTTACTTGTTTGTTTCAACAAAGAAGTATGTCAGACAAAGAGTACATAGATTATGCTGCTATAAGAAACAAACCCTAAATCCCAGTGGCTGACAAGAGCAAAGGTTTATTTCGCTCTGGCTTTCCATGTCCTGCATGGCATTTGCCCCTGAATCACATCACCTTCAAAGTGGGAGCCAGACTGTGGACAGCCTCTTTCTGAAACACTGCTGGTATCATGGCAGAGGGATTAAAAAGAATAAAGCAAACTGAAAGCTAGCTATCTTGTTTTCAACTAGAATGATATCCATTCTTATACTTCATTACCCAAAGCAAATCACATGATTACATATATAGTCGATAATGTCGAGAAATAAATTCCTCTTTCGGTAAAGGGCAGAAAATAGTGAATACTAATACAGTCCAATACAAAGTACTCATATATTCCAAGTCTTTGAATATTTGTAAATGTTTACATATATGAATAAGTGCGAAGAAGGATTTCATAATTATAAGAGATCCAAAATCAAAGGACTAATATAAAAATCCAGAGTTATTTTTTAACAAAACAATATAATAAAAACATAGCTACCCTAATCAAGAAATACATAATATATACATGTTTATATCCACAGTTGCCAAGGAATCAAAGACATCTAAAAATGTTTTTTTTTTTTTTATTTCCAGCATAACAATATTCATTATTTTTGCACCACACCCCGTGCTCCATGCAATCCGTGCCCTCTATAATACCACTCTCTGATGGTAAATCTGAGAATCTGGATGAAATGAGTGATTTCTAGGAAAATAAAATACTTATCTGACTTAAAAGGATGTAAAAAACTTAGTTATACTAAGAGCTATAAGAAAAAATTAGAAAGTTGTAAGAAAACTACCCCTCCAAATAAAACACCTCATGGAAAGGAAATTATGGTGAACTGATTTTCTTAAGCCAGCATAAAGTCAATTAAAAAAACTTGTTGCCAATAACAGTAAGAAAGAAAAAGATAAAAGGAAGAAAGGAAGGAAGGGAGGGAGGGAAGGAAGGGAAAAGAATATTATTGACTAATAAAACATTTAAAATTTCCAAACAAAATGATATTCAATAATGCTGAGGAATCGACACATGGATGAACACATGGATGGATAGAATGAAAGATCTCAAATATGCCTGGGAATCAAAGATATGAAGATGTAATATTTTACATGGTTGACAATAATTTTATTAGTAAATAAAAGGAATAAGGATAACTGAAGTACTTAGGATGAAAAAGTTGAATTTCTACTTCATACTGAGTACAAAACAAATTCCAAATAATTCGTTTTTAAATTTTACAAAAAACTCAGTTTTACATTTATCCCTAATTTTGTATGGCAGAGAAACTATTCTAGCATGAAGACAAATCCAGAGTTGATTAAGAGATTAGTACATGTTACTGAAATAAGGTAAAAACAAAATTTCTGTATGACCAAAATTGCCATCATCAAAATCAAGCTGCAGTTCATGATGAGAAAATTAATATTATAACTCTTAGCATAGTAGCTAGCACTGAGAAGTTACTTGACTTTTTTTTGAATGAATGTATACATTTGACAAATAGCTTATTCTAAAAGTGTACTTATAAATCTGTGCATAATACATGAATACCCTAACAGTGGAAGAAGCAAAGGTTATGAACTAGAAATTTACCAAAAATAAAGGATAAATGGCCAGTAAATGTGTGAAATATATATAAGTTCTACCAGGAAAAAAGTAAACTAAAACAACAGTGATATAGTATTTCTAACTTTCAAACTGCCCAAGATTAAAAAGACTGTGAAAAACAAAAGATAACAAATGACTCTGAGTATACAGTTCACAGGCACTTCCAATAGTGTTACTGGAATATAAACAAATAAAAATTTCCTATAGAGCTGTTGGATGGTATGTATCAAAATTTAAATATGACTTCCCTTTTCAGAATCTAGTAATTTATCTTAAAGGATATAACAGAATCACTGCACAAAGATTTGTCAGATTAGGCTCATGATGATACACAGAGAGATGAACAGATAGATATAAATATTGATACATATTTTTGTGGATATAACAAATTTAAAATTAAAATATGATACGCATCAATATTATTGAGTTGAGAAGGTTTCCATAAAACAAAACCCCTGAGCACCTGCAACATCATCTATAGGTCATGAGGCAGGAAGAGGAAGATGGCCTGCTTCAATCAATTTGAGTATCAGGATGCCAATGTCTTTATGGGATCCCAGCCATTCTCCTTAGAGGCAGTTCTCAGCTCTCTGCAGCATCACCAAACCTGATGTAACTATGCTCAGTCTCTGGGAATTATGGTCATAGGTCAAGTTCTGAACACCCAGGGATTCTACTAATGCTGGGCAGCTAGCTTGTCTCTGAGTCTGCAGTGGGAGCACTTAGGTCCAGTAAAATATCCTACAGTTCCCTAGGTTTTCTTGGGTTCTACCTATAACTTACTCCATCTGTCTCCTTTTTGATTTCTCCAATAACAGACTCCTTCATAAAAGAGTATTCGATATTATAACAGGCTCTTGAAGACCTCTTTATCTTTCTAGAAGGTAAACCCCTTATATATCTGAACCTAATCCTGGACCCTGCCACCATTTGTGCATAGTCCTCAAATAATCCCATGGAATCTGAGGCACATTTGCAGCTCCTCATGACGCTAGGATACTTATGACACTATCTGATGGTCGGCCACTGCCATAAGGGAGATATTTTCTACTCACTACTCCAGCATCTATTTGTTCCTCAAACTGCTCCCCTGTTTACTATCTTGAATGTGGGGTTTTAATTTGTACTCCTCTTACATCACCCTATATTGACATGGTATTTTATCTTTTTTTTTTAAGATTTTATTTATTTATTTGACAGAGATCACAAATAGGTAGAAAGACAGGCAGAGATGGAGAGGAGGAAGCAGGCTCCCCGCTGAGCAGAGAGGCCCACGTGGGGCTCAATCCCAGGACCCGGGGATCATGACCTGAGTAGAAGGCAGAGGCTTTAACCCACTGAGCCACCAGGGTGCCCTTGTATTTTATCTTCTAATAGAATGATAGCACCTTAAAAAAACAGCATTGTTTATTATGCTACCCCCAAAAATGCTTAGCACGCTACTGTACAAATTTGATTCCCAATAAATATTTGAACAAATAGAACAAACATATAGATGTTTATTTAGAGGTAATATAGGAAACATAAAAAAAGTCTGAGATTTTAAATATCAAGTATTCATCCTTATATTTTAGCCATAGACCTATATAATACTAAAATTTCATATGTAATATTTCCAGAATGCCCGATTTCTTAGTACTAGAGCTGATATATACTGTGTCCTTTGTCTGACTGTAGATATACTTGATAATGACTTATGTTTCATGTAGATATACTTGAAATATTTATTCTATAGAATTGTGTGCCTGAAAAGTTCTTCCAAATCTTTCTGCAAATTGTCTACAAGGCAATAACATTATTGTATCATATGCAAATATAGTAGCCTACTAAATGTAAGAGCATTTCACACTGTAAGTTAAATGTCTTTGTAAATGTGCAGGACACTGAAAGTTTCAGATATAGGAATTTTTGAATTAAGTCTTACCACTGGAATTGAGGAAATTAATACCAACCAGCAAAGATTGCTCATCTGGTAAACAAAAGACTTCCCTTGATTAAAAACCAAGCAGTTAGTGTGCCTTATTTTAAAAAGACTTGGCTTGGGTGCCTGGGTGGCTCAGTGGATTAAAACCTCTGCCTTTGGCTCAGGTCATGATTCCAGGGTTCTGGGATCGAGCCCCACATCGGGCTCTCTGCTCAGCAGGGAGCCTGCTTCCTCCTCTCTCTCTGCCTGCCTCTCTGCCTACTTGTGATCTCTGCCTGTCAAATAAATAAATAAAATCTTTAAAAAAACTAAAAATAAATAAAATAAAAAGACTTGCCTTCAGAGACAGTGGAGTTTGTTGCTATTTTGAATTTCTAAATGAGGCCCTGATTTCCGATTGCAATGGGTCCTGCTGACAAGTTCCAGGGTTTCACAGCCATGCCTCACTGCTTGAGTTTTGCTTCACTGTGTCCTTCTGCTCACATCCTGGAAAGCTCCCTCCTCCATTTGCCATCAAGCAGCTGCTTAAGCATCCAGCTGTCATCTGTCTTTCACACATGCCCCACCCAGAGGAGTTTCTCCTGCAACATGCTGTAAGTACTTCTGTTCTGAGGAACTGACTGAATTCAAAACCCCACAGAAAATAACAAGTTCAAGGGACACACTAAGACTCTGTAGCCAGTTTGAAATACCAGAATAATTGTAATGGAAGTAATTTAGCAAACCTGGGATCAGTAAAGTGGCAAACTGATTAGTTATCTGCATCTAATATATTGATAACCAAAGAAGAGAAGTCATAAACCAAAAGGTTCCGAAGGAATGAATAAAAAGGAGAAAGATAAATTAATACATGGAGTGTGCACTTTGATTATTAAATATGGAAATATTCCCAAGGCCACAAAAGAAATTAAAGAAATAACAACATGAAATAGTACATTTTTAAAGATTTCATTTATTTCTTTGGAAGAGAGAGAGAGAGGACCAGCAGGGGGAGGGGCAAAGGGAGAGGGAGAAAGAGACTCTCCACTGAGAAGGGAATGTGACAACATGGGGCTGATCCCAGCACGCTGAGATCATGACATGAGCCAAAGGCAGACACCTAACTGACTGAGCCACCCAGGTGCCCTTGAAATAGTAAATTTTTAAAAAGATGTTCCTGTTTCAATTATTAGTCATTATAATGCAGACACATGAAAACATATTCCAGACTCTACGTTTCTGTATAAAGTTTATACAAATCTTAAAACTGAAAAAAGCTTGGTGATAAATGATCCAGGTGCTATATTCATAATGCCTTGGAGGTCTCAACACTTAGGTCATCACCAGCACCTCACAAAAATTCCCTATATTTTGAATGGGAGAGGGGCTGATTTGATGTAGTGTTTATACCCATGATATTGAAAGGAACTGACAGAAGTGAATTTGTACAGGAAAGGGCAAAGAGAATAAAATAAAAATTCAAGGCTATTAGTCAAAAAGAAAGAAAAAAAAGTAAGTTCTTCAAGGCAAAGTGATTAAAAGCATGACAGTGTAAAGGTCCAAAGGGAATAAATGTTTCAAACAAGGCTAGAGTGTTAAAATATACATCTGGAAGGATTTGACACCTACATTTCTAAAGGGCCTGAATGATTTTCAGCAGACCTCAGGCTAAAAATTTGTAATGAGAACTTCTCAGAAGAAAATACCAAGGGGAAAGAATCGGCTGTTAATAAAAAGGAGTTCGTATTTTGTTTCCATTAATTCACATTTGTTGAATTTTCTTTAATGAGGAATATGACTTATGGTCACAGAAAAGGTAAGAGAGAATAACAGTTTGTATCTACTAAATAGAACATTTCTGATTGTTTTGTAAACACTACCATATAAAATGTCTATACAATTCAGTGACATTCAACAAATATCACAGTGAAATAAAGTGAGCAACAAGAAGAGAGCAACATTGTCTGCCTCTACTGCTCTACCAACAGACACTGAACAGAGATGATGGGAAAACCATGGAGAAGAAATTAAAGATGTCCTTACACATATCGGGGAAGCAGTCAACCTGCCTACAAGAAGATTTAAAAACAGACATAACACCTTTCCACAAATACAACTATAACTATAAATATATCTCAAGTTATAATGTCTGAAATTTAACCAGCAATACTTATTTTTTAGTGTTATTATTATTTTATTATTATTTTCTTTTATTATATGATGCCAATAATCATTTAGTCAAAAAAGAGAAAGGCCTAGGAGAGATTAGTTAACAACAAAATGAAAACAAAAATCCTTGTAAGGATCTTGACATACAGAACTTGTCTATTTGAGCACCTTGAAAGGATGGGGAATCAGAAAGCAAAGTAAGAACTGAGTAGAAGGAGAAAACAATTCAAAGATAACCACTGAATATTTTGAAATCTTATAAGACTGGCAGTGGCCTTTTAAAAACTGTTTATTTTATTTAAGATCTGAAAGTTGCAAAAACAGTACAGTAAATCTTCATACAACTTTCCCTATGATTCTGTATATCTAGACCTTACTCAAATTTTACCTCTTGTCCCACTATTTTCCTTCACAAGGAAAGAGAAAAAAAAATTCTGTTCCAAAATCCAATCCAGGGTCACACATTTAACTGTGAGGTCACTTTCGTTTCCTTTAAACTAGAAAATTTTCGCTATCTATCTTTGTATTTCTTCACCTTGACATTTTAGAGACTTAATAAAATGTTCCTTAATTTTTGTTTTCCCGAGGTTTTCTCACAATTAGATTCAGTTTATGCCATTTTGGCAAAAATAACACAAAAGCGATGTGGCCTCACTGCATCATATCAGGCGGCACATGAGGTCGATCTGTCCCACTAATGGTGATATTAACTTTGATAGTCACTAGATTAAGGTAGTATGCCAGGCATTTCCACTGTGAAGTTACTCATTCTCTCTTTTAAATCAGTAAGTATCCTGTGAGGAAATATTTTAAAACTATGTAAATGTCCTCTTGCTCACTACATTTTTCCTCCACTAGTTTTACCTTGCAACAATGATTTATACTTAAAACAGTTATTACTATGGAGGTTGCCAAAGGGTGATTTTCTTATTATTTCTACATTTATTAGACCTAACCATATGGTTGCATTTGTTATTAATTGTGAATAAGCTAATCTTTAGTTGATTTATCTAACAGGTGATATTAAGGGAAACCACTGATTAAGGCATTAGAGGAAAATATTTTTATCTGTTATATACATCTTTTTTACAAGCTAGATATTCATCATAAGACAGCATCTTCTTGAAACATAATTTTAGAACTGCATTAAAACCCCATCACAAAGAACACTAAATCCAGACAAAACTGATAGTCTCCAATAGCGGACAGGAGACTGGAACCTACCAAGAACAAGATTAGCCAAATAACATTGTCTGAGTGCCCCCTGAAAAGTAAGAGAAGAATGTCTAGATATACTCATTAACAAGCTTTATGCTATATTTTTCTTTTTAAAGTTACCCTCCTTCTGAAGAAATCTCTAGGTCTATTTCTGTGAGACTCAACAGAAAACTGAAGAAATCACATTATATTTTTACAATTAGATTTGTAATTGGAACGATAGTTGGGCATTCAGAAAATTATGTGGGGAAATTTTTTCAAAGATGCTTTTCTACATGCCTGGAAGTTCAGAAGTTTTTTCAAAATTGTAATTTATACTTTTCCTCAGGACCCTTATATTTTGGCGTTTATGGAACCACTTTATTTCTTTTTCCCAACACAAATTTTCTGAACAGCACAACAGAGTGCCAAATGAGCCATAAAAAAATTTTAAGTTTACTATATAAGTCACGGTTCTCCAGAGAAACAAAACCAATAGGAGATATATAGAGATAGATAGAGATAGAGATATACAGATATATAGATATAGATATAGATATAGATATATAGATATATATAGATATGCACTAATCAATTAGGATATATACACCCAATAGGATACACATGCACATACACACACACACACACACACACACACACACACACACACATTTGTATGTAGGTTTATTATAGGAATTGACTCATGCAGTTATGGAGGCGAAGAAGTCCCACAGTTTGCCTTCTGCAAGCTGGAGAATGAGGAAAGCTGGTGGCTAGTGATATAATTCAGTCCGAGTCTGATATAATTCAGTCCATGAATCAGGACACCAATATCTGAGGGCAGGAGAAGATGGAGGTCCTAGCTCAAGCAAAGAAAGTAAATTCAATCTTCCCCTAACTTTTTGCTCTCTTCAACCCCTCAAGATTGAGTGATACCCTCCCACATGGATGAGGGTGGATCTCTTCACTCAGTCTACTGAATCAAATACTAATCTCTTCAAAATACTAATCTCTACTCACAGACACATCTAGAGTAATGTTTTATATATATTTATATTTAATAATAAATATAAGTTATCTGGGCAACCATTAGGCTAGTCAAGTAAGTTGACATATAAAATCAGCTATTACCATTTGCCATTTTATGATCATGGAAAACTTACTTACTTTTTGGTCATAGAACAAAATTTTACCTTTATGGAGTAAATGAGAAATCAGAAATGTCTAATTACATATTAATTGTTAATAAATTAAAGTCACAGTTTTCAAGTATTTGTAGTAAAACAAGTTAATTGGTCCTGCTAGATGCATTTTGCTTCCTGTATAGATCTGAGATGATTTGGAGATCAACTAAAGCTCTAGAGGCCTAATAGTCAGGAGACCCAATGTCCAGATTCAGCTCAATACTAATTACTTATGTGATACTGGGTGAGTTAATAACCATCACTCACACTGATTTTCTGTAAAAGGAAAGAGGTAGATAATATCATCTCTTGGGTTTCTTTAAGACCTAAAATTCTATAAACCTAAGGAAAAGCTGTTCTGATTCTGATAATATTTCTTAAATTCTGATTACATTCCCAATTAGCACATTATATTCAAAAGACAATATTCTACTCTTAATATATATTAACCCACCTGCTCCTTATATATATTTAACTACATACATCCTGTCTCTATTATTTTAATGAATTATGTATATGTTACTTCAGCTTAGCCTAAAGTATCATTAATTCCACATTAGTTATGATCAAAAATAAAATATCACTAATTCAAATTATTAACATCCAAATCATGTTTACTACATAGTCTATGTTTTTCCTTTCTGTCAATAAACATTTGCACTATCCAACTAATAAATCTTTTCCTTTCTTATTACAATAAAAATTATCATAATAAATAATTATTATAGTAATAATTATTATTATTACAATCAAATTTCACTTGCATGAAAATTTGCTTTCATATAGCCTGCATGAACATTCTAACCTACCTGACAATTTCCCCAATATCAACAAAATGCATTCTGGTAAAATATTTTATTCTCACCTAAGTTTGGTTAGTATGAACCAACCCCTTCAGGTTTGGCTGTCTCTACAATACTGAACAAAAACCAAGTTCCTATATGACTGGGGGCGAAACTACCATGCCTAAGACCTGGCAAGTACAGCAAGACAGTTGAGGTCTGATCATAGTCAGTAAACTTTGCCCCAGGGATAACCCCACTCACCATAAGCTTCTCTTAGAATGTGATGTTTTCCTCTACACTGGACATTTCTGCTAGCTTCAAGCCAATTAGTGGAGCTTTTCAGGTAAAACAGACTCTAGTAATTTTGTACCTAACTCTTAGAGGTTTGCCTGATAGAAAACTAGTGTTAGATAAGAGCCACCAATCAAAAAACTCAATGTTTTCTATTTAAATATGAGATAACAAAATATGAAAAGACACAAATGCACAAAGTGATTATTCCAGGGCCTGGGATATTAAGGTGAATGATGAAAGAAGCTTTCCAAAGTTAAATCATTAAGTTATAACCAATATCCAGGTTTATCTAATAATATATATGCCTAACCTGGCAGCACATCCCGGTGCACAAAGCCTAAAGAAGAGCTATTTCACTTCAAGATACTGGATATTTTTTTTTCCCATTTAGAGAAGGTATATATCTAATGTTCAATTAGCCTTGTCAAAAAAAGTAGACAGACTCATCCTGGACCAAACTTCTCCCGCCATGCCACTTTCATTACCTGCTTATGAGTCTACTGTATTCTGCACAGCAGTATCCAGGTAATAACAGTAACTTACCAGGAAGCGGTCTTTGTCACATGTCACTAAAGAGACTAGGGATGTGTTAATAGGTTAAGCCACATTAAAGCTTATGAGTCTACTGTATTCTGCACAGGGGTATCCAGGTAATAACAGTAACTTACCTGGAAGCGGTCTTTGTCACATGTCACTAAAGAGACTAGGGATGTGTTAATAGGTTAAAGCCACATTGATCAAGGTTGGTGCTCATCTGAAGGATCAACTAAGAAAATCTATAGTCATCTCTATACTCTATAGTCATCCTGTTGACATGGTATGGTTCTCATCTAAGTATAACCATATTTGTTCCTTTTGGCTTTTTTTATATGCTTCTCTTCAGTTGGCTTCCAACTCCCATCTGATAGCCTTTTTTCTACTTTAAGAATAGTACACAGGTATAAACACCCTAACAGATAGATAGATGGATGGATGGATGGATGGATGGATGGCTAGATAGATAGATATCCTCTTATTCATTTCATCCCCGTATTTTTTCCCTCTCTCTTAAACCTCTCTGTATCTCTTCAAACAAATAAAAGCAACTATCAACTACCCCTACCTAAATCCTAGAGTTTCTCTCCTAAATCATCAGAGTTTGATTTCTAAAGATATAAATCATAGAACTTTCTTACACAGATTAACCTGGGTGAATCTTGGACTTCAAATTTTTTCCTACCTCCTTCTTCTCTGGTCCCTGTACTCTACTTGTTGTTGCCACCAACAACCAGGATTCAGGATACCCATTTTTGAGTGCCTCTATACACCAGAGGCTTTGTTATCTCATCTCGTTAATAGTACTAACAAGCATGCCAAGGAGTGAAAGTTATCCATATTTTACATTCAAAGACACTGAGAATGAAAGAATTGTAGCCGTGCCATGCATCACAGCTAATCAGTAGCAGATTCTGATATGTCTAATTCAAATGGCCATGCCCTTCCACTATAACAGATTGTTTCACCACAAGAATACCTCCTGCATGCTTTAAGTTTACCTGTGTATCTAACAAAAAAATAAGTCAGAGTCAGCAGTATCCCAAGATGTCACTTTGTTTTAGATCTAATCATTTTTCAAAATAGTGCATATTATAAGCATATAACTATATAGGGTGTGGTGTGTGTGTGTAAAAACAAGCCCTGAATTTTTAGGATATCCTTTTTAATGATTACTTTTAAAAAGTATTGTCACAGAAAAGGTTTGACTGAGTATAGCTGAATTTATTACATGCCAATTAAATTAGCACAGTACACAAGTAACTTTGTGCTTTGGGACCTCTTTGGGAATCTCCTTTTGATTTGGGGATTGCCATTTACCCATGCCTAGAAGGAAAGAATGATAGCTGAGGTGGCTGTGGATAGACAATGACTTCATTAATCATTGTGATGGAGATATGGGTTGTTCCTTGCAGTGACTCATTACAGAGTGCATCAAATAATAAACACTGACAGCTAGCTAGTAGTGAGTGAAGACTGACAGATGGTCAATAAATTCAGAACTGGCATATTTTTGTAAATTGATTGTAGGTTTGATTGCTTACAGTGCCTTTCACCACAATTTTAAATTACCAAAGTTGCCTTCCAGATTAAGCAATTAAAACTTAAATATGGAAAGTCCTAAAATTTGAGAATGGGATATTTCCTACTCTCTTATGCCCCTGAAATTAACACAATTATTTTTAGAGAAAAAAAAATCATTTCGGGAGTTTATGCAAAGAAAAAAATATGGTGGCTAAACTACAAATACTTTGCAATGAATGTCATGAAAGGTCTATGTAATATAAAAAATACAGCCACAAAATTCATGAAACTTTTTCCTACCTGGAATTATTATCTCCAATCTAAATATGCAAAGTTAAAAAAAGAAACAAATACAGAGCTTGAATAATGTGATACTTCATAAAATGCATTTCACAAGTCTAGATTTTCTGCCGTATAAGATGTAGTTACTATAGGTGATATAGTTCCCTCTTCCCACAACTTTCAAAATTGCATGAATCTTATTTTAGTGGTTTGGGGAGATTTATAAAAAGCATGCCAATTTCAAAGCCCAAGGCAGTACATTCAATAAAGGCAACAAACCTGTCTTCTGTGTCTATAGTGTTCAAACAGCCTGTACCAGTTACTCTCCTTTGATAGCTCTTCCTCACAAAGCATAGATTGTAAAAGAAATCTGTCCTCAAGAATGATAAGAAAATACTCAGTCACTTCTATTAGTGACAGGCTTATGTTCCATATCAGCATCATATGTAAGTACTCAGAACATACCTTTTTTTCTCCATGTACTGGTCTCTTCTATTTGCCCCTCTAGACATCCACCCTTCCCTAATATGGGTTGAATTGTATCCCCCACAAAAGATATGTTGATTTCCTAATTCTCAGTATCTGTAAATGTGGCTTTAACTTGGGAAAAGGGTCTTTGCAGGTGTAATCAAATTTGAAATGAGGTCATACTAAATCGGGTGGGCCCTAACCTACTCTGTCTTCATAAGAAGAGGACACAGACACATCATGTGATGACAAAAGGAGAGGCTGAAGCAGCTGCAAGCCAGAGAAGATCCTGGGTGGCTGGCAAAACACCAAAATCTGGGAAAAGGCAAGGAAGGATTTGGCCATGTAAGCTTCAGAGAGAGCATGGTCCTCCCGACCCCTTGATTTCAGACTTCTAACTTAAAAAAGTAAAATAATATATCTCTATTATTTTAAGCCATCCAGTTTGTCGTTCTGTGCCGCTAAGAAATGAATGCACTGTCTATCTTGCTTTGTGTCCAGAAGATGACCCATACAGGCTGTAACAACGGGCTTCCTCTCACATTTGGTTCAGCTAGGCCAAAATAAAGTACTAGCAGGAAATTCAAGAGCAGTGGGAGAATGAGGATGTCTATTTAATTCCCCTAGTTACCTCCTGCTACTTGCTTTGACTCTGTTGTTTCTCTCCCAAAGGCCACAGCTCCTGCCAGTTACCCTTCTCCAGAGAGCTATGCCCTCCAGGTCTACTAACCACCTTGTCCCCTTCGACCTTCAGGCTTCTGGGTGGTATCTATTGCTACATAAGAAAATATCATCGACTCAGTGGCCTGAAACAACATACATTCATTATTTCAAAGTTCCTGTGAGTCAAGAATCAGGGGTGGCTTAATCGGATCCTGGATTTCATTGTCTCCCAGGAGACAATGAAAGGTCTTGATCAAGGTTGGTGCTCATCTGAAGGATCAACTAAGGAAATTCATTTACATGGTTGTTAGCTATATTTAATTCCCTTTGGGCTGCTGATCTGAGAGTCTCGGGTTCTTTCTGGCTGTTGACCAGAGGCTGTCCTCAATTCCTTGCCATGTGGCCTTCCCCAGCATAGCTACTTGCTTCATCAACACCAGCAAAAGAAAATACTAGCAAGACAGAGCTGGGATCTTTTGTAATTTAATCTTACAAGTGGTAAATTCTTAAAGTTGAGATATCTGTTGCTTGTAAACAATCTACTCAAGGCGGGGGGTAAATTACATAAGGCAGCAACTACTACAAGGTCAGGATCACTGAGGATCATCTTAGAAGTTGCTGAACACACCATCTCTGGTTTTATTCCTGAAATCCTGCCCACACCTTAGTAAATAGTTTCTTTCAAGTGTGCCATCTGTTTCCTTCCTCACTGTTGACTGATATGCAGGGTGATCAACAGAACCTAATCATTCTTCTTTCTATTCACTGTGATTAATTATTATCTACTTTGAACAAAGTGCTGGTTTCCCAGATTCACCAAAACCAAAGAAAGCCATATAGATTTGATTGTAGCAAGGCAAAGCACTGCAGACATTCTCAGCATATTTAGTCATCCAGGCCAACAGGGTATACAAATGTAACAATTCATCTAAGGCATAGAATAAAACTTTTTTTCTGAAATGATTTACATTTATCGTGGATTAGATCAAAGACAAAAGAGTTCCTGAGAAATTGTGCAGGATATCAAGGACCAGGGTAACTTCAACAAGTGTGTGAGTAAGGCAACTGAAAATGTAGTAATCAAGATCAATAGTAAACGTGATCATGGAGAGAAGACAGCAGTCAGAGCTGGAGGAGAAACACTAAATGTTTCTTCCAAGTGATAAAGACTGTAAGCAAGTAGACAGGTCAAGAAGGAAATTATGAGAATGTCGAGAGAAGCCCGGAATGGGAAATGCTGAGATGTGTGCAGGGCAGAAGTATCAGTACAACAGGGAAAGAAGCACACTTGGATTTGGAGCAAGGGCAAGCTAGGTTAAAGACTCTTGCAGAGACATATAAGATCTATGTGGGAGAAGCAGGCATATCAGCAATTCCCTTTTGAAGAAAACAAGAAAAGGTGGTTTCCTTTTCCTTTTTTCTTTTATTTCTCAAGTAATAAAATATTGTAAACATAATTTCAAGGAAAGACTACCAAACTAGAAGTAGAATCAGCAAATATGGATCCCTCCTTGCTCCAACACAAACATCAATTGACCATGGGATACAGAGCAATTTACTAAATTATTTTAAAATTTTAATTTCCCATCTATAATATGATATAATAATATGTGACTTGCCCATATCACAAGAATGTTGGAAAGATTAAATAAGATGATGAATGAAAGCTACTTTAAAAAGTAAAAAGCATCAAATAAATATTATTAAAAATATTTTTCAGAGCTCAATCATGTGGCATATATTTATAATGGTTACAAGTCTCAGTAAAGCATCTCTTCATAGGCATCTCTAAATTTTGTCATTAAAGTTTCAAAAGCAAAAAATTTTCTTTGCTTGATCGGCCCATTTTGGTAACTATCGAACTAAAACATGTAATATATAAAAGATATATCAACTTAATGTCACTAGAGAGTTTTTCCCTGAGATATTTCAGTAATTCATGTCAGCTCAATATTGTGAAAAATGAGAATAATATTTTCTAATATTTTCTGACATAGTTTCCTTCTCAGTAATTAGATACCTCCCTGGGTAATGTTATCACATCTCCCTGGGAAATGTTATCTTAGAGGCAGAAATATATGATAAAGGAAATAATCCTGAAGGAAAAAGAAAAGGAAAATAGGAACTTTTTCCAAGAAAAGAGGACAAAAAGAGAGAGACAAAAATAAAAATCTCAATCCTCATAATCTGTCATCCTAGCATATGTAAGAAGAAAGGAGGTGTGGTAAAAAGGACGCCAGATGACTTAGAAGGAAACTGGGTTCCTATAGAGGATCTTATGCCCTACTGAATGTCTAGAGTGTTTCTCAACAATATGAACTGACCACTACACAGGAATGGTAGGGTGACTTCCATGAGATGTGATATGCTGACAGGGGACATTTGAAATAGCTGAGAGTTAAAAGTTAGTCTACCTACCATGGGGCAGTGTGATAAACATCATGAGGAACTATGTCAGAGACTGAGATGAAAAGTCTAAGCCAAGACAAACAGAATTTGGTTGGGACTCAGAGAATTTATAGACACCAAGCTTAGGAGAGGCCAACTCAGCCCAGGAGTTACTTCAAGTGTCACTAGGTTTCCCAGCTCTGTAGAAAATGGTGGCAGAATACCCAATGAGCATATGGAATACCATACCTATCACAGAGGCCAAGGAGCCAAAAAGGCCACATGAAGGCTCATGCTTAGATGCACACTCTCCACCCACACCCAGAGAAAGGCCGCAGCAATCTCCCCATCTAGCCCACACAGCATCTTGTGAATAAGCAGACAAAGGGAAAAAAACAACTCTCAAACAGCTGAGGTCATATTGCCTCAATATTTATCCCAAAGGAGAAGGGCTTAAACTAGATAAGACTGAGGTACATTCACTTAGTAAGTTCACATTTTATCTAACAACTCTGTGGATAGAGGTTATGAAAAAGTTCAAATGAGTTACAGAGGAATTTTTGCACATCTGGGTATAGGGTATGAATTTAAACTTTACCACATTTCCAAACCTGTTTCACACATACACATTTTTTTAAAGTATCACATTTCAGACCCACAAAGAACTTAACCATTTAAGAGGGACAAACATAATTTGCACAAATGTCTGTCTTACTGTGGAATGACAGGTTCTGAAATGAATGTATATGTGTAACGTCGTACATTATATGTGACAAGGGCTCATGACACAAGACAAGCATCCTCTGGATCTAATGACCTCCACTTTGGAATGAGTTATAAATCCTGTAAATCAAATTGCAGTAGAAGTGCAGCCCACGGTTCTTTATTTTACAGTTCGCAGACTTTTTCCATCCTATAAAGTATTCATAAGTTCTTTTGAGTAGAAATTTTGAACTGGAATTCCATGTTTGTTAAAAAAACAGTACACATTATAACAATATACATAAGGAATAATTTAGGACTGAGCTTAACTTCCTTTCAACTCCATTCTAGGTTTATTCTTTATGAAACACATAAATATCAGAAATATATGGTATACTGAGCAGAGTTTCAAAAATCTGAAGCAGAGGAGATCATTTGCTGAAATGGAGAAGAAATGTCCAATTCTGGTGTCAAAATTCCTATTAGTAATCTTGTTACTCAGACACTTGCAATTTAAAAAAGTTAATCTTCAGAAACCCATAAAAAAAAAAGGGATAATACTACTCCATTCATCCAGAAAAATTGGGTGTCAAATTCTTAGAGAACATTACTTTAAAGCCAACTTATAAATAATACAATAATAATATCAATAGTACAACAAATATTTCCAATTTCTAGGTAATCACTAGTTTCTGTGCCTGAGGTCAAATAATTATATTGGTTGATTTTTTTTTCCTTAATAAAGAATTTCAACAATTTCAAGTATAGTGTTATTGGCATTTATCACAAAATCTACCAATTTATTCAACTAAAGGCAAGAATCCTAAGGACTGCTTGTTTATACATGATGTTCCGACAACAGTAACCATCTGTACTTTGTCTCAAGCCACTTCATATTTTCCCAAAGTCCATTCATAATTATTAAATTTTTCAAGAATGGACTAGCAGAAATGAATCTTAGATATTTCACTCTAGAAATCTTTATAGAGAAAATGGAAATTTTTTATTTCAAAAATCCTCTTGTATTTCTATTTCTTACAGCAAGAAATGCCTTATGGCTTAATACCCAACCAACATGGCTATCCACAAATTTTATGTGATAGAGACAAAGTTTTATGTTATAGACATTTTTATTTTTTCAATCACTCAATCCATCTATTTCCCTACAGAGCGTTTTTGAAGCAACCAGCATCTACATTTCGGGACAGTTTCTTAAATTGTTGACCTGATTCTTTGATTTGCAGTCTCAAAAACCAAACATTAAATTAAGATGAAATTTCAGCTGCAGTATTATATTTTGATAGATTTTGAATCTTTGGAGGCATTGCTAGTAATGTGTAATGTAAGTCATTTTTAAAATTCTTATCTGATCTGTATAATATTCAAAAAGTAAGTGAGCTTACAGTTGCCTGTGTCTACAGCCACAGGGAATTCATGCTTTTGAAATAGTTGCTAGCCACGAATGAATTTTTTTTATTTTTTTAAAGATTTTATTTATTTATTTGACAGACAAAGATCACAAGTAGGCAGAGAGGCAGGCAGAGAGAGAGGAGGAAGCAGGCTCCCTGCTGAGCAGAGAGCCTGATGTGGACCCTGGGATCATGACCTGAGCAGAAGGCAGAGGCTTTAACCCACTGAGCCACCCAGGCAACCCACCACAAATTAATTTTAAAATAGTGGAAAGGTCTATGGAGAATAGGTAGCTAAATTTAGTAGAAAAGGTTGATTAAAAAATAAATGATCACATTTTCTTTATACAATTGCTTACAGTGGTGGCTACTTCAAGCTTTAGTCTGGCATCCCAAGTTGCTTAAGTAGCCAAAATATACTGGAAATAAATTTTCAGTAACTTTAGGATAATCTATATCCTGGTTAGATATTAAATATTTTAATTTTTCTGAAAATTCATGTATGGTAAGTCACATTCACACTCCAAAATTTATAGTCCCTGAGTAGCAGTAATTCCTGCTTCTGCCACTGACTTACAGCCTTGACAATTCCTTCTTCTTTTTTTTTCTTTTTAATATCATGAAACTTAACACTCCTGGCTCTGGTAGGAAGGTAATCTCCCCTCAATTATTTTCCCCTCCACATTTAGTATTCATGAACAACACTGATTAAAGAATTGGTATGGATATGGCTTATCATGCAACATACTGCGAGCCGACTAACAAAAAATAAATAAATAAACCTTAAATATTACAGAACATCAACAGTGTGATTAAACATAGTAGAGACATGAAAACAAACTTGCTGATCGTCCTGAAGATCATATTCAGTTATGCAACATTATCAGGAAAGTACATACAAAATATGTCTGGAAGATCACTCCATTATATTTGTTTAATTTAAAGAACTGTTTTTCTGCTGAAAAGCAGTCCTCCATCTTAGACATTTTCTATTTCTCAGGTTGGTAACATCATGAAAGTACCAGTCATTTGGGGAACAAAAAAGGAAGGACAGGACTAAAGTATATTTTGCTTTATTATCACCAGGCAGTTTTTTCTATAACTACCCATTTTTCTAAAATTATTCCTTTTCAATTATAACATCATCAACTGGGACTTTTTGAGGTACATAAAAGTAGGTAAAAATTCCTGTATATCAGAAATTCTGATTTGTGTTATTGTTGTCTTAATCATTGAGACACAGCAGAATACAAGACAACTGGTTAGAATCAGACTTTTCTTTCTCAGGCCCCTAAAGAAATACAGCGGGTTTTTTTTTTGTAATTCTTTGTTTTCTCCATTTGTTAAATAAATATAAAAGTAGCTATATCACTTTCAATAAAATGTAGTATTTTAACTGAATTATATAAAGAAATTTTGAGATCGCGTCTTAGAAACTTCTAGGGAAGAATCATGTATGATGATCAGTTTTCAACTCTGAAGTTACATGTTCATCTTCTGTTGTATTTAAATAAAGTTTAAAATAAAGGTCTAATGCAGTGGTTCTCAAACTTGAATCAGCATCAGAGTCACATGGAAACCTTGTGAAAATATAGAATTTTGGGCCTCATCCGTAAATTTTCTGATTCAGTAGGACTGAGGCTATATCTAAGAATTTGTATTCCTAACAAATTCCCAGGTGACACTGCTGGTCAAGTCACCACACTTTAAGAACTACTGAGCTAAAGAATAGCTTTGTTCTGTGAACACAAAAAAAATGGTAGCCATAAAATATATAAAGGTGACCATAGAATAAGATAAACTCACAGAAACAATTGTCTCTCTCTGTTCATTTCAATGTCAGTTTTTGGAAGCTTTTGCTAGAAAGTGGTTCAGACCATAGCAAAAAGTCATACAGCCGGGGTTGCTTAGATGAATTACATGCTTAACAAGACAGATGCCTGGCAAGATAGCTACGTTAGATCACTGTACCATAAACTGTATTTTCTCCAGCACCCAATAGCTAGTAGTCCAGCTAACTCAATAAAAACAATATTAACGCTGTTACATTACCAGATGATCACGCATTCCCATTAGCAACAGCCTCTGTGAAAGGTATTCCCAAGTTGGAAGTTAGCCAAACTCCTTCAAACAATCTCAACTTACAACATGATGTAATTTAGAAATGGCCATATGGCAATAAATATGGCTACAAAATATTGTGCAAGCCCTTTCTCAGACTTCTTGGGTGATAGAGAGAACTGAACATCTAGAGACTGCCTTAATGGTAGCCTTTATATATGTGTGTGTGAAACATATTACCATAATCTTTGGCTCTATGACCACAGAAAAATAAACATGCTTTCTGAAATTGAAAAAACAAACATTTTATCACTCCAGTCACTTTTAATACACAAATCCTTGCCTGTGCTCAGTAAGATATAAGTGGTAAGGATAAGGGAGAGAATAACAAGCAAGGTTTCTTATATTGTAACAACTAGTCACGTTTTCTTCCACAAAAGAGATCATTTACACCATTTTCTTGTACTTGGTGAAACTGAAGAACTAAAGCTGACAACATTAAAGCAGGAATATTTAAAACCCAACAGAATCTTAAGTGAGGTCTGTTTCCATTTTTTTCCTCTGCTGTGTATGTCAGGCAGGAGAGTATAGTGGACTTCTCATACTAAGAACTAGCTTTTCTATCTCTTGCATTTTAGCATTATCCTTCAAGTACAGCCACCCACTCAGACAATCAACATGACTTTCTATGACTTCTCAGTAAATGAAGCTCACCCCACTAACCCAAGGGTACTGTCAATCTAAAATATCAATATGAAAGCCTGAATTGCACATTTTATGATCAGCCAACTGTACTCAGGCAGTGTCCATATTTAGAAGAGTGCCACTTTCCTATCTTTTAAAATTATATTTTACTTTGTCCTCTCACCAATATAAGAAACCTATCATTTTGCATATTAAATGCAACATTACTAAAAATGCAGTAGAATAAATGGGTAGCTCTATTTCTACCCAAAGGAATTTCAGAGTTCTTTCTTTCAGATGGAAATCTAAAAAAAAAACAGCATTAAGATTTTTCTTCTAACTAACTATATTTTACTTATTTTTTTTAAATTGAGATAAAACTGGTATACAATGTTGCATTAGTTTCAGGTGTACAACATAATAATTCAATTTTTGTATATATTACGAAGTGATCGCCAAAGTAAGTCTAGTTACCATCCATTACCATACAGTTGACCCCTTCACCCATTTTTTTAAGGATTTTATTTATTTATTTGATGGACAGAGATCACAAGTAGGCAGAGAGGCAAACAGAGAGAGAGAAGGGAAGCAAGCTCCCTGCTGAGCAGAGGTCATGACTTGGGGCTCGATCCCAGGACCCTGAGATCATGATCTGAGCCAAAGGCAGAGGCTTAACCCACAAAGCCACCCAGGCGCACCCCCGTTCACCCATTTTGTCCAACCTCAACCCTCTTCCCCACCAATCTATTCTCTGTATCTGAGTTTGGTTTGGTTTAACTTAGTTCGGTTGGGCTGCTTTGTGTATGCGTTTTGTTTTTACACTCCACATGAAAGTGAACTCGTATTTGTCTTTCTCTTTCTGACTTACTTTACTCAAATATGCTCAAGGTCCATCCATGTTGTTGCAAAGGCAAGGTTTTCTCCTTTTTTAAGGTTGAGTAATATTCCATTGCATATGTGTGTGTGTGTGTGTGTATATATATATATATATATATATATATCTCACATCTTCTTTATTCATCTATCAAAGGACATTTAGGTTGTTTCCGTATCTCAGCTACTGTAAATAATGCTGCAATGAGCATGGCGCATATATCTTTTCAAATTATTTTCATTTTCTCTGGATAAATACCCAAAAGTGGAATATCTACATCATATGGTGGTTCTATTTTTAATTTTTTTTTTGAGGAACCTCCATACTGTTTTCCATAGTGGCTGCATCAATATAAATTCCTAACAGTGTACAACGGTTCCTTTTTCCCTATAGATTGTCCAATGCTTGCTTTTTTTTTTTTTTTTTCCCTTTTTGGTAATAGCAATTCTAACTGGCATAAGGTGATATTTCATTGGCTTGCATTTCCCTGATGATTAGGGATGTTGAACATCTTTTCATGTGCCTATTGGTCAGGTATATGTCTTCCTTGAAAAAATGTCTATAATAACATGAAATTAGCAAGTATATATCTCATGTTCTAACTCTATACTAATTTTGGCAAATGTTTCTAAGACATATATTTTCTTGATATATTTATATCAGAGACTGTTTTTTCAGGGTAGAGGAGGATAAGGAAACTATCTTCTGACTCAGCCTTCTGTTAAAGGCATGCAAGATTTTACTGAATAATTTTTCTACCATTTACCCATTCTTTGTTTTTAATATTTATTTTTATTTTAGAGAGAGAGAGACCACATATGTGGGGGAGGGGGGTTCGGGCAGAGGGAGAGAGAGAGAGAGAATCTAAAGCAGGCTCCACACTCAATGTACAGCCTGACTCAGTGCTCCATCCCATGAACCTGAGATCATGACCCAAGCAGAAATAAAAGAGTCAGACACCTAACCTACTGAGCCATCCAAGCACCCCTTTTAAACTATTCTTTTTTAACGAGTTTCTCAGATAGTTCCCCCAAGATTGGACATTCTGATTTAATAAGACTGGATGGATATTAAGTCACATGGTGGTATTTTAGTTTGTGTTTTCCCCTTATCTAAATCAATTCTAAAATAACCAAACTGCCACGACAAAAGAGGCCTATACAGAAGCCAAGCCATTGGCAGATGGGCTATAATATGGCTAATAATGTATTTTCGACCATCTTAAATGTGAAGCTGTTCTGTTGTGGCTACAGCAGTTGAAAATACCAACTCAGAATTCCCTTGGGCAATGCCAATGTCCCTGCCATAACTCAGATACTATTTCTTGCCTATCACAATACTGACCTTAGAAAGTTTCCCTTTACTCCACAAAATGAAAGCACAAAAGGAGTGAGCATTTTTCAACAATTTCATGAGTATAACACATGTATGAGATATTAGATGATATTAGCTTATGTATGGTTACAACGTAGTTCTGATTTAATGAAAGAAATATTATCTTGAAAAGCAGACAACAGACCTATATTTGTAGCTAGGATTTATTCCTTATTTATAGAACTTCTTAATTCAGGTGAGCTTCAGACATCCTCATGAATGGGGAAAGGTAATTATAATAATGCCTCCTTCATAACATCATTTTGGGCACAAAAATGAAGCATTTGAAAATACTTTGCACTATAAAATCTCTATATAAATATTGGGTTTTTGACTCCTCCCTACCCCACCCACCTTAGTTTCTTCCTGTTGTCTCAAAGAAACAGTCTTATAAACAAGCTTGAAATTCAGTTTATGGCTTCAGTGATCACCCGTTGTTTGTTCACAATTGTCTTGTTCACAATTCCATCCACTTAAAACCCACTGATTTCTATACATCTCTACTCTAGAGTCTTTCTCAGGCTCCTCAAGTTCCTCGAAGTCAGAATCCACTCCTTCCCCTCTTAAAATCTGCCAATTTTCTTGCATTCTTGTTTCTGGAACCACTATCCATTATTATCTAATTCTCTATCATCTCCTTCCAGCTAGTTACCAGCCTTGGTCATTCTATGTCATTAATACTGCTCAGTGCCAAACTTTTGCATCAATTGTTATTGACATTGTTGAGGTTCATGCCTTGACTTCTCTCCTGAATTAAGAGAAATCTTCCTAACAGATCTCCTTATCCTCAACCCCACTATTCCATTTCATCCCTCAAAGTGCTGCCAAAATACTCTCAATGGAATATACATCTGATTAGGTAATCCCTTTCTCAAAATCTCTGTAAATTTACAGCCATCATGAGGGTGAAGTATGAATTCCTCCATGCAGACTTCTCCAGATGCAGCTTCCTTCTAGAGCTGCCTCTCTAATTTCCAGTCTTGTTGAAAATGGAAGCCCTCCAAATGTGCCCGCTCCACTAAGCCTTCCTATCCACAGACCTCTCATTCTCCCTGCAAGTACTTCATTCTTTGCCTCTCAATCTTCAAGAAACATTAGATTTCTGGTTTTCTGATCTCTGCCTCAGGCTGGTATCAGTGCCCCTCCTGTGCTGCCAGGTCGCCCTTCTCACATCCTTATCATTTACAGCACACTAACATTTTTATAATTATTGCTTTGTTATTTGTCTTTGTCAATTAGCATGTGAGTATTAATCTTTCTCTTAATATCTAAATTACCAGTGCCACTGTTGCCCAAAACACCACAGGTAATCAATAAATGATTTCTGAAGGAGCACATTTTTCCAATCTGTCTTTCTTTGATTTGTTAAGAAGTCACTAAAATATTTTAACTAAGTTAATTATGTCTATTTACCAGCAGAAATATTACTTGCCTGTGTATGACCCAAAACAAAATTTTGCCATTAAAGTGGAGTTAGAAATTCCAATCCTAAGGAAAGAAGTCGAATTTTGTCCAGTTCTATTGTAATGATTCCAGCTATAGGAACACTATCTGATTTTCAGAACACTGAACTGAAAATTACCAAATAACCGTGTCTCATTCCAAGCAACACTAAAGGTTGAAAGGGTCATTCTTTGTAGAAAGATGACTCACTATATTAAAATCAAATCTGACATTAGAGATTTATTCGATGCTTAGGAACATTTATCTTTTACCCATTAATTTTGCAAGCCTAAATAATAAATTTAAAAATGCAATACAGCCTCTTATTTAAAAAGATATATTTTGTACTAAAATACGACTATGTTGTTTCACATATATTCAGAATTTCCATACAAAAAAAAATCCTAGTTTTTATTTTGTTTGGTTGGTGTGGTAAATAATGATAATCTCTAATTTATCGTTTAGGGAAAGAGAGACATGCTATCATAAAGGAGATGCTTTCTACAAGTAATTCCCTTATTTAACAAAAGGACATTCAAAAGAAAGTAAGGAAAAGGAAGCCAGAAGGATGGGAAATTCTTCATCAATGTGCACAAGCACATCAGCCAGGAACAGGAAAGCAAAGCATAATTCAGGTGGCCCATTAATTATGCTGTAATTGATATAAACAACTTGAGGTCAAAGCTCAAATTTACTGATTGTTTTTTATAAATAGTTTTCCTTGTTTCTTCCTCCTTTTCATCCTGTGACCACACCCTCCTCACAGTAACCACATTCTACAAAATTCTGTCCCCCTCCAATGAAAAACAAATATATTTATGTAAAGGTTCCTGTAATTCAATTTAATCTCTTTAAAGGCTCTTTGGGAAAGAAGAGTTCATCTTTCTTTTTTCTCCTCAGAAAAACAGAAGTGCTTTAAGGAAATTATTTTACTATCATCATACATTCAGGGCTTTGTGTTCATGTACAAGGCTGAAATCCATAGTAACTTTTATTTTGTAGTTAGAAAAAGATAACATGAGATTTGCTGAAATCATGACATCTTTTAGGGAAATTGCACTAGAACTGAGTTTTGGTAAAATTCTTTCCAAAGATCTTTTGGCATTCCTATTATTAAAACTTTTGTTAAATTCCCTGCTAGTTAAGCAATAAGGCAAATGCTGGATGAAACATTCCTCATGTGCTAAAATAATCACCTAGAAGATTTTCTGATTATCAAAATACCCTTTGAAATGGGTTATTAATACTACTACTCTCAGTTAAACATAGAGATATAGGTGTTAAGCCTAACCAAAAAATCCTCAGAAAACTCAATCCCCAATTTCTTAAAGATATAATCATCCCAACAACCCCTGAAGAATAAACTAAGCAGAACTGATATAACTGAGACAGAATTCAGAACACATACATTTAAATATGTAATTTTTCCTATAATATTCGCATTTCATTTCATTATTATTACTGAAAACAAAAGAGTAAAGATATTTTGAGGCACCTGGGTAGTACCTCAGTCAGTTAAGCATCTGACATCAGTTCAGGTCATGATCTCAGGGTCCTGGGATCAAACCCTGCATCAGGCTCCTTGCTCAGCAGAGTCTGCTTCTCCCTTTCCCTCTGACTCTCCTCCTCGCTCGTGCTCTCTCTCTCTCTCTCATTCTCTCTCAAATAAATAAAACCTTACCCTCCCCCGCAAAAAAGAGTAAAGACATTCACAATAGAAAATGTAGCTATAGGGCCCCTGGCTGATCAGTCAGTAGAGCATGTGACTCTTGATCTAGGGGTTGTAGGTTTGAGCCCCAGTTGGGTGTAGAGATTACTTATGATCTTAAGAAATATAAATAAATAAACTTCAGCTATAAATGTATAACTCCTTTGTTTTCACATTGCAATTATTTATATATAAATTAATTCACTACCTTCAAATGTTGAAGTGTTAGCGTTCATGCACTAAACTCACATTAGATGAGATTTTAAATGACTGTATTTGATGACATAGCTCTTTGAAACTTCTGAGGTATATGTTATATATATATATATATATATATATATTTGATTTTCTATGGCTAAAATAATAAAATCCTTACAACAGGACCTCAGAGAGATCTTGCAACACATCTCAATGATGGCAAGAAGAAAGGTAGTATCTTTCAAAAGTGAAAGAAAAAAAAAAAAAAGAGAAAAAATAGCTTCAATCATTCAGATCTCTTTGAAGAAAATGGCCAAGTCCATTTGCTGTTTTTAAAATAAAGTGATTTGTGGAGAGGGAGAGAAAAAGCACGGCACGTAATATAAGCAGATGCTGTAATTTCAATAACACTGGTGTTATAGGTTCCCAATGCATGCATATTCTTGGGACTGGAAAAAAGGGCAAAGCATTGCAAAGAAACTTAAATCTCTCATAAGATAGTCATTTACCAGAGGTTAATTAATTGAAAGAGAATGAAAACTCTACGTGTTTACAGAATAGGTCTGATCTAAGATCAGATTATTGAGGTCTTCAAAAAATTTTCTTTGAAAGAAAAATCTAGCCAAATATTTTAGAACATTATCTAAATTTTTAATTGAAAACAACCATCTTTTTTGAATAACAATAAACACATATCAGTGGTGTTCTTTCTCTTTTAAAGAGAAACTAGCACATTTAGACTCTTCTTAAAATTTTCACGAAATACTGGGACACCTGGGTGGCTCAGTCGTTAAACATCTGCCTTTAGCTCTGGACATGATCCCAGGTTCCTGGGGTCCAGTCCCACATCAGGCTCCCTGTTCCACGGGAAGCCTACTTCTCCCTCTCCCAGTCCCTCTGCTTGTGTTCCCTCTCTCACTGTGTCTTTCTCCGTCAAATAAGTAAGTAAAATCTTTGAAAAAAAATTTTTTTCTGCGTGAAATACCATAATCATTTATAACTCTACCTTCCCAGGTCAGCATTCCTTTACTACCACATCTAAAGTAAACCCCCCCACAAAAATAAATAAACTAACCACCCAAGACCACATACTCCCATCTCATTCTTTTTTCCTTATCAATATTTTAATTATTCATTTATTTATTTATTTATCCATCTTCCATTCCCCAAGAATGTGCACATTATATAACAGGATCACGTGTAACCTGTTAACTGTGTACCTCCATGACCCTACAATATATCTGGCAGAGCAGCAAGACAATGAGTTATTTAAATTGCCTTTCAGGCATTCACTCACTACTTTTATATCTGTCTTTTATTAGGATATCATGATGATGTTCTGTATGAAATCAAATATGTTTTCATGTCTGAATATACATTCAGATTTACAAACTGAAGTCCTTAAATTCTTTTCATTCATTGAATGAACTCATCCATTCATCCAATGAATTTGTTCATTCATTCATTCATTCATTCATGTTTTCTTTTATGAAGGTTCCTCTGTGGGGCTGGGATGAAGTTCATTAGCTGAGACGGGCTCTAAAATCAGCACCAGCTCCTTTCCAGCAGCAGGCTGCCAGACTTACCACTGCTGGAGGGGCATATGCGCCATCATGCATGAAAAAAGTAGCTTCGTAAACTACCTCTATGATCAGCACGGAGAAATGGACAGGGCTGCTATCACCAGGCTCCTTTCGAATGACTTTTTCTTCCCTCCTGCTCTTCAGATGCCAAGAGAGAAGAGGTGGAAAACAGGAGAGAGCAAAAGAGGGAAGGTAGGACAAGAGAACACACAGCTGAGGAAAAGGGGTGTGGTAGCTTTCCCTCAAACCATCAATTGCCAAGGTTACTTCTGGCAGAGAGAAAAAGAAAAAGGGCCAGACTGTGCCTGCTTGAAGCTTTTGTACTTCTGCCCAGACTGTGGGGAAAATGATGGGATTAAATAAAAATGCCAGCGATAAAAAAATGGAAATCTTCCCAATAGTTTTCCTTGCCTGAAGGATGAACTGCTTGAAGCACTGACCTCCCTGCCAGTATCAATGAGGTCAAGAAACTAACTGTCACTCCTACAATTATGATTAATGATGCTCCCGCTGGTGACATATTTCTTACAACAGTCTCTGGAATACAGCAAGACTCAGTTGCCTTGTGTTGTGTTGAGTCATTGCTCTGGCAAAAGATCTATTTGCTAAAGCTAAAGGCTTAGCTTTCAACAAGGCATCCTCTTGATTCTTTGCTGCGACATCCTATCATGAAAGAACAGAGAGACCAGTACAAAGAATGGCTGCTAAGAAGGATAAAACATTAAATTAATTTTAAAAAAGCTTTTGTACTGAATGGCAAAATGCGGCATAATGAATAATTAAACAATTAATAATGTAATCCTCTTAAAAGCACAGAACCACTATGCGAGAAGATTAAGTGTTTAACAGTTTCCAGTATAATGCAAATGGTAAGGATGAGCCTTTTTTTCCCCCACTTTTTAGGGTAATAGCATTGAAAGCACATTTCCGGATTTTAATTAAATACTATTAAATTTTCAGTAATAAGCCAGCAACAACAGTGCAGCAATATGGAAGGATTATCAAATACAAAGGTAAGTACACAATACCAAGAACCTAACATTTCTTGGTTCTTTTCATAGAAAAGAGGTTACTTGAAAAGGTGCAGTCCCTTTCTAAGCTGCTATGGTACACATCACCAAATATCAAGCTGAATGCTAATCTGTAATAGTGACTACAAGATTGGGATTTAGATTAAGTATTTCAAGAACAGTCCAATTGTTAAAAAAAAAAAAAAAAAAAAAAAACAAAGAATAGTTGCAGAGCTATAAAACAAAGGAACTGATGCATCCAAACTCCATCCCCATACTGCATTCTCAAAGCTGCAGTTAATACTCTCTATGACATCATATTTACATTACTGTGAGTATATTTTCACTATTTCCTAAACTATCACAAACGTGGGTTATCTTGACTCAGTTTCCCCAGAAACAGCACATAAGGGAAAGACTCATGTACAAGCTATTCAGTAGGAAATTTCTTCTAAGAGAAATGAGGCACTGGAAAAGAGCCAGAGGATGCATTTTCAAATGAACCCCAATTCAGCCAGATCATGCAGGGAGCTCTGAGAACACAAATTACACCACTCTTTGCTCACCACCTGGTCTATGTGGAGAGCCATGCAGCATGGAGCAAGGAGTCACGTAGATGGAAATGCCTGAGGAGTAAGGACTGTGAATGTTTAACCCAAGGAATGTGGGTGCGCTCACGGGTGACGTATGATCGATACCAGGAGTCATGGGAACGGCGCACATTCTATAGAACAATAGAAACCTATGGAGTCACGTAGGTGCTCACGAGCATCTCACATGCTCACGGATAAGGTCATAGGTAGTCCGTCTGATTGGTAGTGTTGCTATTCGTGGTGTACTCTGATTGGATGGAATTTTCGCCTTAATGGATATAAGCCTGGGGTAATGAACTGGTGGGAGTCCCCGGCTGAAGATTGTGAATAAAGAAGTTTGCCACTCACCTCGCCTACGGGTCGTTCTTGCGGGTCGAGAGCGACAGGTCTAGGTGATCCCTGCAGTCCAAGGCTGAATGCTCTAAAGAAACAGCACATGCAGAAGCAACACTGGGAAATAAAGGAGTTTTCAGGGAAATGACAGAGTATCAAAAGTATCTCCATACAGTTGTAGTAAAAAAACATCTTCACTTATAATTACATATGAACTAGGTAAAATTTATAGTTAACTGCATTCTACGTTAAAATGCTAGTTAGGCCCAGCCTTGATACCTTTATTCCACTTGTCTCAACTTCCCATGGCAGACTCTTACAAGATTTATTCCCAAGACCTAACTGAACTTCAAGCAAATGAGATTTTTGAAACCAGTAATATTTTGTCTAACACTGTAGAATTTGGTCTCAGGTTATCTGTCTTGTGCCCTGTTCTGAGACCTGAGATGTATTCCTGAAACTCAACCTCACCCACACTCCCATGTTTCCCCTTTGTTTAGAATCCCAGTGTATTGCTTAGATCTCAGTCCTACTAAGCAGAGAGTTTCACACTTAACGTTTCTTCTCTGAGTTCTGACTCTAGTCTACTTTCTCACTTCCCATTTGATTATTTTCCATGAAATCCCAGAGGTTGTGCTTCATACATACATTTTTGAGAATTCAGTATTCAGACTGTTGCTATTCTCCACTAGCATGGCCTCTTACTATCAAGTGTATATTTCAGACTCTCCTTCATCCTCTGTATGAAAATGGATCTACAGGCTCATCTCTTGAAAATGCCAGTCTCCTTGTATGTCTCATCCAGTAGCAGTCACCAGGGCCATACATAGCTACATCCTAAGTGATAATGTCAGTTATGGTTCTAAAGAAACCCACTAAAAAAAGAAAAAACAAGTTGTAGTAATCTTTCAGTAAACAACTGCAGCGGGGGGGGAAATCTAAAGGAAAAATAAATTCATAAAGTACTCTTGTATAAAAGGTTATTTGAGAAGCTTGGCAAAAAGTTTGCTTTATAAAGCTTCACTCCAAGAAGTAATTCTTCAGGTTATCCCAGACTGAGAAGACAATCCGATCTGGAAATGAAGAACAACACTCATGATATGAAAAGTTTAACCACAGAATGACTATATAATAACCATAATGACTATTAAAATCACTTAATCTTGGAAGTGTGGATGCATAAACAATAGCTAAAAATCAAGGGGAAGACTGACTCAACTAAACTAATCACCATTTTAAAAGCGAATTTTTTAAAAGCACAGAGCTCAGCTAACCAGTAATATTTAGCTTATCATTAATTATAAGGAGGAAAATAAATATTATGTAATTAGTGAAATTACATTTTAACATATGTAATTTTTTGAATTTTGAATGTCTGGGAATCCTTCATTTTGAATTTATTTTTAAAAGCTTAGCTATCCTAAAGTCAAGTCCATTGCTTGACATTTCCCATCTCCACTATCCCACCAGTCTGGGATAACTAAATCAAGGTAAAATCTGGTCTTCATCAAGTGTTTCAAGTCCAGAAACTGGTGGGCAAAATGCAACAGCCTGACAATTGAAGGAAAGAAGTATATGAAGCACAGAAAGGACCAGATGCTCGAGAAGACCAATTTGATGGCGATTTATAGAATATATGGGATAAATCAGGCAATAAACCCACTGAGAATTAGGAACAGACAGAAGTGGAGCCAGGAGGTCCACAGCTTATTTAGCATCTTTACAGCTGGAGTTGTCTTCAGATCTCATTCCCCTCTAGCATACATCTATCAGTTTTGAAGTCATAGCTGTCTGAGACCAACCTCTGTGTGGTATAGTAGGGAGTTCTTGGACTTTATATCAGGAAGATCTATATCTTATTCTAGTTCTGACAAATTAGCTGCATGGATGCAGGCAGAATATTTATATTATCTGAATTATAAGAGGAAGCATCATATCCCCCTTTTAGGAATACTGTAAGGATTACATAAAATAGTGGGTGTCAGGGTAGGGCATATTGCTCACTCCATATGAGTATTGATACGTCTCTGCTCACTCACCCTCACATACTTCCAGCACCCTCTGAATAGAAAGTGTCTGGGTTTCATGGGTCTGGATTTTGTTCAGGGGTAATAGAAGAAAACAGCCATATAAGAGGTGCCATTACACTGGTGGAAGATGTGATGCTAGGTGGACCTACAAGTCCTCCTAATTTAGCAGGTACTGCAACCAGCCCAACACCAGTTGAGTCCAATGCCCAGTCTTACAAATATGAGCAGAGGAAGGTCAAATGCAAGATGATTTCCTCCAGATCCAGAAGGAAAACTCATGAAGAACAGAAGGAAAAGTAGCAAGGGGAGATAGAAAGGAATCAAGTCAATCATGACAGCTGATTTAAAAAAAAAAAAAAAAAAAAAAAAGATAATATTTAGGAAACGAGCTCCTATAATTGCCAGAGTCTGCACTGGGTATTTTATACCTCATTTGATCCTCACAACCCCCTGAAAGGAAATATTAATATGATCAATTTATAGAGGAGGACACTGAGGTTTATATAAGTAAAATAACTTGCCAAATGATACAATCAACAAGAGGCAGAATTGGTCTTTTTGAATCCGTATCTCCAAATCTCATTTGTGCTTTGTTGTGATCCATGTTTGCACAAGTAGGTGGGGCTGAATTTATGTAAGAATTTTTTTTAATATTAGAGAAAAGCTTTTTTTTAATGGATGATAGTAAATTTAAAATGATACGACATTTACATTTCACAGGATACATTTAGAAGACCGGTGGAACACATTTTAAAATGTCACAATTTACAATGTACTAAAAATCATATTCTTTGTAATTATTTAACCTTGCAATATGGAATTTTTAGATGTCAACTTAAAAATGTACAAGGAGTTATGTAATTTTTCAAAAGAGTATGTTTTCAAAATTTAAAGACCACTTCCTGAAAGCAGAAGTTCTTAACACATGATGGGCATCAGGGGTATAATGTGGTGGTTACACATACAGACTTAGGAGTCAGTCTTGCAAGTATATAACATTGGGCAAGTGACTTAAATTCAGCTCAGTCAACTTATCTCCAAAATGGGGATAAATGCAATACCCTATATCAGTGGTTGTCAAACTTCAGCATGTATCAGAATTGCCTGGAGATCTCATCAAAACACAGACTGCTAAGTCCCCACCCCAGAATTTCTCACTCGGAACAATTGAGGTGAGGCCCCAAAATGCACATTGCCAACAAGCTGCCAGGTAATGGTGATGATGCTGGTCCAGGGACCACACCTCGAGAAACTTTGGTCTATCTGAAAAGGTCACTGTGCGAATTTCAGAAGTTAGTACGTAAAGTGCTTGTAATCACACTAACACATAATAGGTGCTTACACATATCAATTTGCCAGCATCATCAACTAGATTTGGATTCATTATAACAGAAAATTCTACTATAGTGGGTAAAACAGAAGGGAGTTGATGGATTTCATTTAATAAGAGTATTGAGGTAAATCTTCCAAAGCTAGTATCACTGTTTAAGAACGTCATCAAGTTCCCAGACTCTTCTTTCTTCATGATCAATCATCTTTATTCCATGGCTTCTGTCATCATAGATTTATAATAGCTGATGTTTGTCCAGGAATGTTGTCTGCTATTGTTATGCATGTTAATCAAATTCTCCAGGCTAAGTCTTAGCTCTGCATTTGTTTATACTTCTGCATCCTATCATCGTGTCTACCTAAGACAATCCTTGACATTTGTTGCTGTATCACCTGGAATCCTACTCTCCTTTCCTGGGCAAAGTAGAATAGTTACTGGTTTATTACAAAGGATATTAAAGGTTGCAAATGAAGGGCCAGATGAAGAGGTTCATGGGACAAAGTCTGGAAGGGTCCTGAGCACAGGAGCTTCAATCACTATGGAGTCTGGGATGCATCACCCTCTCAACATGTATATGTGTTCTTGTTCACCAATCTGGAAGCTCCAAAGTAAGGATTTTGAATCCTTACACTAATGGGACCTGTTACCAGTGGGCCACAGGTTTATCCTGGAATTTTGATTGCTGATATACATAAATCCTTCTAAATTTACCTAGATAATGATCTATAATAAACACAAAACTGAATCGATTGGATGCTAGGAGAAAATGAAAGAAAATTTTCCTAGATATCATATGTACGCATAGAGTGAGTACATAAGCATCTTAAAAATTCCCTCAATTTACAAGATTTGTTTACCATAGTGAATACATTCTCAGAGTAAGAAGAGTATTTGAAAAGAAAAAAAAAAATTGGATGAAGTAATTTTGAGAAGTTCCAACAATGCTGCTACCCTACAGCGTCTCTCATATAATGTTGCAATCCTCTATCTCCACCCAAAATTTTCAACAGTCTCAATTTCTTTTTTTCCCTAAGGAAATGCAAATCCAGTTTCTAATGATAACCAGTGGAAAAATCTGACTTGCTTTTAAGAACTATTTTTCCAAACAAGTTAGTTGGCATTCATCGACACACTAACGAAACATAAAGATTCAGTTCGAACACTAAACTAACCCGAGTTCACATCTGAAATCAAAGCGGTATCATATTTGACTGTGAAGAGAACTGAAACAGGTGTGAAAATACTAACGCCTCAGAGCCTCTCTACTTAAAAAAATAAATATTTTTCTTGACACCTATTTTCTTAAAGAATGAATGGTAGAGGATGAGTAATGAAATGAATTTGTACATCAGATACCACCAAGAGCTTTGAAGCCATACTAAGTAAACCAAATGTGAATGTGGTAAGAAGTAGAAGAACCAAAACGTCTGTTATTACATCTGAACTATACCAGGCTTCCCAAATTTCCACTGAAGTCAGAAAGTCAGGAAATTTTACCAGTAAAGGATGTGAATATTTTTGCCAGGTAGAGCTGATTAAACTCTTTCCCTGAGGAAAGACTGATACTGAGAGAAAGCTAATACTTAGGGGCAAGTAACATAAACAACAAATTTATTCAAGTAGTACTCTTTACTGCGGACTCTATTTGATCTATTTGCACCAGTGCACACATGTGCATGCACTCACGCATGGAACCCTGAAAGTCAAACTGTATACCATACAGCACAGGCAAAGGAGTCATTCCAGAAGGCAGATTGCTATGGGGGAAGCAGCCAGAGGAGAAAAGCCCATTGTTTCTCTCTACCCAGCTGCTATTCACTTTGCAACCTAAACACAAAACTCACTTAATGCCTGCTGAATTCACTTTTAAATGACAATACAGATACCTCAATCTCAGCTAAATCTAATTTTATGCTCATTTCACTTTGCTGCATTTTTTTTCCTTCTATGCTGCATTTTTCTTAAACAATCTCCAAACTGGCAGATTCTGACTAGCTTGTCAAAAAGGAAAAGAAATTTATGTTTCATAGGAAATTAATCAGTAGAACATTTATAAGAAGACCAAGCCAGACTAGTTTACAAATAAACAATACTTGAAGGGGAGAATTTTAATCTCATTATAACAGCACCTTCTAAAGCCTAGGACACAATTGTCTAATTCTCTTAAACTCACTGTATTTAAAGTTTACTGTGGCTTATTAATTTCAGGGAAAATAAGGAAGCTAAAGATCACCTTATTCAAATAAAATAGGAAGTGGATGTAAACCAATAATAACCTTTAATACTGTGATGAAAATAGCCTTCATAAAAAAAGGATAAACAACATTTCAGTCTAATTTACATCTGCATAAAATGAAAGCTAGAATTCAATATGCAATAAAATATTAGTATTTTTACTGCCAGCATAATCTTAACTAATCATTTCTTATGTTATTTCTGTAGTTAACACTAAGTCATCTGCATGAAATTTGACTGAATAATGCTAGCCCAGCAACTGAAATTACAGTGGTTTTCCTCTCTTTCCAACTCACAAAATCTTTTTTCATTAATATTCTCACGCATTCCTAAACTAGTCCCAAACAGTATTAGCCTCTACTCTTTTCAGAATGTCACTAACTCCAAAACAGTTTTCTCCTTAACAATCTCTTTCTTTGTAATACATAAACACATTCTTCAGGGGCACTGTAATTATCCAAAATGAGCTTTAGTACTGCAAATTACTTCAGCACCCCTATGATTTATCTGTAGTAAACACACTTTATAATATTTATATTCCCATTAAAACTGCCACTAATAATGAATCGACAGTACCTAAACATTTATATGATACAACATGGACAAATACCGGATGCCCCTATAATAGTTACCAACGCTTGCTCTTCCTATCATGTTGGGAAAAACCAAACCTTGGCATTTTGCCGTGTTTATGAAAATACCTTTGAAAATGGTTCAGCACATTGCACTTCACATTTGCAACCATTTCCTTTAAAAAGATGGCATCCGTCCGTACTTATGAGGTCTGGGTTATTGCATTTTCACATTATGCATCATTACTCCAAGTAGGTGTCTTATCAGCAGCTCCAGTTGCTGTGGAGAAGATTGGAATTAAGCACTGGAAGCTTTTTATTTATTTTACATGCTTTATTCCTACAAGATTTTCTGCATATAAGCTTCTTTGTTCAACTGAGAACTGGATACACTGCCAAGGCATTGTAAAATTTACATCTTGCTTTTTCTCCTGTATTCTTTCCAAAATTGGATTGAAAACAAAGTATAGTTTTTAATTACAGCTCTGACCAACAATAGACATTTTTTTCCCCTAAGCATTGGCATTTCTATCAGTGGTGAGGTTTTATAAAAGCCTAATAGGAGATGTTTACTACTTAACTGCAATCAGACTTCTAGCAATTTCCGTGTCAGCTGAAACCGGAGGTATTCCTGATAATATTCATTTAAAGATAACCATCACCAAAGTTGATCTAACTATGATAAACAAGGGCATGGAGAAATCCAAAGCAAATTTACCTTATCCTTTTAATTTCATGTAATCCAGCATAATTCTCCTGCTAGCTTTCAGAGAAAAACTGAAAGAAATATTTCAGGTTTTTCTTTTTTTTCAAGCAATTTCAAAATAGAATTTTGATTAATGTTTTATTACTTATTTCAAACCATGATGGCCTATTTTATCTTGGAGTCGAAAAATCATCTTTTTTACCTTCAAAATGTCTTAATGGCTTAAATGTCTTCAGTAAGAGCAATAGCCAAGTCTTCTGAGCAGAGGTTTAAGAAAACTGAAGAGCATAGTAAACACTGTTATGTGATTTGAGGCTAAACTAGTCAAGAAAGAAAGGGTTCCATTTTCCATTTTGTAAGATTAAATTAGTGAACAATCCTCTAACATGGGGAAAACCTTTTCCCTGACCTGGCTATCTCCTATACCCAACATATAGATATTAAAATTCCTCAGGACTCAGTCCTAGCTCTTTATTCTTTCACCATACTTTCTCCTGAGGTGATCTCATCCACTTTCAGAGCTTTAAAAACACTTAATGCTGATGACACTTAAATTTTTATGTTCAGCCCATGGCTCCTCTGAGATCCAGATTTCTACATTCAAATGTTCAATTCTTGACTTAAACATTCCACAGATATCTCAAGCTTAACTCATCCAAAAGAAAATATTAAATTTCCCCAAATTTCCCATTTACTGTACATTTTCTGGCTCAATTAATTAACAAAACTACATTTTACCCCAGTGTCCCTAGCAAAATAGTAATAACAATAATAACAATAACAATAATAAAGTAGGATGCATCAACGTCAGTAAATTCTGTCCAGTCTAGCTCCAAAGTACACTTAAAATTGGTTCGATTATCTCCATCTCTACTGCCACCAATCTATTCAAAAACATCATTAATCCTGTCTTCCAAATTCCATGTCCATCTTCTACCAATTCTTCTTATTCTGTATAATAGCAAAAGTGGTATTTAAAAATATATAGTGAACTTTATATCAATTTCCTATTTCAATCCTCCACCTGCTTCCCAAAAACATTACAAATATAAGTCAAACTCATTGTCAAGACCTAAGAAGCTCTCCATGATCTGAACCCTGCCTACCTTATCAAACTTCACTTTCTTCTTTGCTCACTACATTTCAACCACCCTCACTTCCTTTTTCTCCCAAAACAATTCATCCAAGAGCCTAAAATCAAGCTCCATCCTTTATCTAGAATATTTCATCTTCTACTCTTAGCCAGCATAACTTCTCTTCAACCAGAGTTCAGTCAAGTCCTCTGAGATGCCTTTCCTAACTATTCACTCTAAAGTAGATCCAACACCCCTCCTCCTTTATTCTTTCACACAGCTTATTTTATACTTCATAGCAATTATCACAATTATGTTGCTTATATTTTTATTGTCTTGACCTCTCACTTCCTGTTTCAAAGTTCCTTGATTTTATTGTTCATTGTGCTATCCCTAACCCCTGCCATGACACCGAATATATTATAGGTATTCAATGATGCTGCACAACTTTTGTTTTCTTCCACTTAGGTTAACTCCTGAAATATAAGGAAGTCCTGATAGTTATCAGAAAGTCCTGACTATTATTCAGCAAAGGGGATGTCTCAAGGAAAGCAAATAAGGAGTTTGCATCAGACAAAACAAAACTGGTGTTAAAAAAAAAAAAAAGGCTGAGATATAAGAAGAAATGATGAACAAATAAAGAGGTAAAATAATAGGATCTGTACATAAATACTGACCAGCTAAAATAACAAATCTAAGAATTCAAAGAGATAAAGAGTTAGAATATATGACAAATCTATCAATTGCTACATTAAACGTAAAGGACATAATAATGATAAAAGAATCACCAAGAAACTTTAATTTAAAATATGTATGTAATCAATAATGTGACTTAAAATGTATAAATTTATAAAATAAAGGACTACAAGGGTAAAAGTCAAACGTACAGTCAGTGGGAACACATATAAACTCAAGAAAGATGTAGAGGAAAAAAGTTGACTTAGTGTGTATCAGAGCACCCAACATTGCAAGTTAAATTCTTCTAAGAACAAGCAGAACAATTATAAAAGTTGAACCAAATTCCATGCCATAAAGCAAACATCAATAAACATGAAAGTAATCATAAGGTTTATGATCTTTGCCAACTATCAACAATCAAAATATAATTAGAAAATCCCCATATGTTTGGACATTATAAAAACATATGGCAAAAGGAAATCAAGAGAGAATTTTAAAAATATACTGAGCTGACAACATTGAAAAATATAATATCAAATTTTGAAGTATGGCATAGAAAATAAAATAAATATATACATATAAAAAGAAGAATGATGAATGGCTTAAATGTAATGATTTTGGCATCCATCTCAGGAAATTATAGAAAGAACAGGGGGGAAAGGCAGAAAGAATGAAATATTAGAGAAACAGAGCAAACGATGATGATGATGAAATAAAATGGTAACTATAATACAGAAGACAAACAGAGCCAAAATTTGAAGATTAATATCATGTGAAAAAAAAAAAATATATATATAAGAGGATTGACCAAAAAATAAAAAGATAATTCATATCAAGAATAAAATAGGGTGAGCATAAATAAGTCTTACAGATATTTAAAAGATATTAAGTGTATGTTATAACCTTATTTCTATAAATTTGGAATTCAGTAAATACTGTGCTAGAAAATTCCTACAAAAAATACAACATACAAATTTGCCAAAAGAAATAATAAACTGAGATTAAAATAATGGAACTGAACCAGTAACATAAAGCTTTCTCCAAAACAAACTACAGGCCCAACTCACTTTACTGGCAAGTTTAAGGAAAATTCACTTAAATCCTACAGACTTCCAGAGAACAGAAAAATGGGTTAAACTCTAATTAAGTAGATCAAACTAGTATTTCCTTGTTATCAAAACCAAATAAGAAGAGTATAAGAGTAAATATAGTCCAATCTCATTTTTAATATAGATGCAAAAATCTTTCAAAAGTATTGGCAAATTGAACCAAGCAACTGGTAAAAAGGATCATTTATCATGATCAGGTTGGTTTATAGCAGAAATGTGAAGTTAGCTTAATATTAGAAAAGCAATGTAGGGGCACCTGGGTGGCTCAGTGGGTTAAGGCCTCTGCCTTCGGCTAAGGTCATGATCCCAGGGTCCTGGGATCGAGCCCCACATCGGGCTCTCTGCTAAGCAGGAAGCCTGCTTCCCTTCCTCTCTCTCTGCCTCTCTCTCTGCCTACTTGTGATCTCTCTCTTTGCCAAATAAATAAATAAAATCTTTAAAAAAAAAAAAAGAAAAGAAAAGCAATGTAATTGGCCACTGACAGATAAAAAAGGAAAAAAATACTCTACAAAAAGAAGAAAATGACTAGATCATTATATCATAAATTCAGTTAAGTGCAGATAGAATTAATTATTACACAGTGTATTTGCTTTTAATAACTTCTTTTAATTATGGCATATAATCATTCTATTTTTCAATTATTATAATGATATTGGATTTCAATTTCCAATACACTAATTTTAATTCTTAAAAAGTTACTGATTTTTAAAAATGACAGTAAATTAGAAGAAACAACTAAGCCACTCAGGCAACCCCCACTATTTCCTTTTACTGATTTTGCTTTAATGATCTGTCCATCAATATAAGTGGAGTATTTAAGTCTCCTACTGTTGTATTCCTATTCATTAGCTCATTCATGTTTGTTATTAACTGTTTTGTTGTTGTTGTTGTTGTTGTTGTTTTGATGCTCTCAGATTTGGTGCATAAATATTTACTATTGTTTTATCTTCTTGATGGATTGTCCTCTTTATTTTTATATAGTCTCTTTGTCTCTTATTACACTCTTTGTCTTTTACAGTCTATTTGCCTTATATAAGTATTACTACCCCAGCTTTCTTTTGACATACATTTGCATGATAAATATTTCTCCATCCCCAGGTGTCTAGATATGAAACAAGTCTCTTGTATGTAGCATATAGACAGATCTTGTTTTCTTGTTATTAATTTTTTTATCAACTCTGTCACCTTATATCTTTGATTGGAGCATGTAGTCCACTTACTTTCAAGGTAATTACTGATAGATGTAATTTATTACCATTTTGTTACTCTTTTGTGATTGTTTTTATAGATTTTCTCTGAGCATTTCTTCTATTGCTCTCTTTCATGGTTTTCTGGTTTTCTTTAGTGATATACTTGAATTCCTTTCTCTTAATTTTTTGCACATCTATTGCTGGTTTTTGATTTGTGGTTACCATTAGGTTTGTATATAGTATCTTCTGCATATAATAGTATATATGAAGTTGATAATTGCTTAAATATGAACCCATTCTTTTCTTCTTTCTCCATGTCCCACCATATGTTAGGTATATGGTGTCATATTTTACATTTTTTTTGCACTGATGTGTTATCTAGTTATATCCATGGGATGAAATAAGGTTAGGGCCCTCCTACTCTTCCATCTTCCCTGGAAGTCCCTTATAAACACTTTTTTGTTTTTTGCTTATTCTTTTTTGCCTATTCTAAAATTATACTAAAAAGTGTAAATGAACACTTCTATGATTGACTTCTTCTATTCAGCATAATGGTTTTCAAACTTATCCATGTGTTAAAAATGTACAAATAGTTCTTTCATTTTATTTCCAAGTAGTATTTTTTATTGTATAAATTCAACTTATTTAGCTATTTACTTTTAGATGAACATCTAAGATATTTTTAGTTTGAGGCTATTAAAATAAAATTGTTATGAACATTCTTATGCAATTCTTATTTTTGTCAACGTATGTTTTTATTTCTCTTGGATAACTGAGTAGAAGTAGAACTGCTCCACAGTGTAAATGTAACTTTGAAAAATAGTGCCAGAAAGAGTCCAAGATGATGGAGGAGTAAGAGACCTTAGTTTTGTTTGGTCCTAGGAACGAACTCAGCTAGATAACGATCAAATAATTCTGAACACCTGCAAACTAAACTGGAGTTCTAAGAAAAGAATAGCAGCAACTCTACAAATAGAAAAGTGACAACCTTCTGCAAGGTAGGAAGGTGAGGAGAAGTGAATCCAAGGCCATATATGGGAAGATAGACAGCAAGGGGAGAGAGCCTCCTTCAGCAGGCTACTGGCAAGTGATAGTGCAGCAGAGTACAAAATCGGAATTTACATAAGTCTGCTCTGGGGAGGGATGTTGCTCAAGCTGCTAAGCAGGAACAGATCCCTTCCTGGCACAATGTGATCTCAGGATTTCTGGGAGTCACATGAAGACTGGGGGTACATGAGTGTGGTAGAGATACCAGGCACTGCAGTGGGGAAGCTAGCTGCAAAGTGGGAACCCAGGAGTGGGCTGTCAGCACAGGGTTGCCATAACCATGAATGGTGGCACAGGCAACTGCCCTCTGAGCAGCAAAAAGCAGCAGACCAGAGAGACCTCCAATAATCTCCTGGGAGAAGCCTGGGAGCACACCACAGCAGTCTGCAGGGTTTGGAGATTCCAAACAGGGTTGCATGCCTGAATTAGATGTGCACTGTCATAAGCCGGGTGAGCACAGAGTGCAGCTGGAGACCAGGGAGAAAGGAGTGTCTGACTGCTTTTCTCTGAGGGCCTGCTGAGGAGTGGGGCTCCTAGCTCTCAGCTCTGGTGCCAGAGATTGGAAGGCCACCATTTTCATTTTCATCCTCTAAAGCTGTGCAGAAAGCTTTTAGGGAACAAAAGCCACATAGAGCAAACCAGAGCAGATTACATAGCCTGGCCACTGGCAAGGGCAATGCAAATCCACTTGGTGCAAAGACACATGCGAATCAATGTAATGGGCTCCTCCACCAGAAGATCAA
Organism: Mustela erminea; assembly: GCF_009829155.1. NCBI lineage: Eukaryota > Metazoa > Chordata > Mammalia > Carnivora > Mustelidae > Mustela > Mustela erminea. The sequence continues at coordinate 46,853,272 of NC_045628.1, read as the reverse complement.
CAAGAACAAGCCAAGACAAAATTTACTGATCACAGAACTGCAAAACTCCAACTCTAAGCAAATATAGCACATAGAACTCATAGCTTTTCTCCATGACTCTTTAGTCTTTAACTTTAATTTTTTTCTTTTACATTTTTAACTTTAACTTTTCCTCTTTCCTTTTTCAACCAATTTCTTATTTTATCAACATCTTTTTAAAGTCTTTTTAAATTTTCAGGTGCCTGGGTGCCTCAGTTGGTTAAATGACTGTGTACAGCTCAGGTCATGATCCTGGAGTTCCATGATCTAGTCAGGCATCGGGCTCCCAGCTCCATGGGGAGTCTGCTTCTCCCTCTGACCTTCTCCACTCTCATGCTCTCTCTCACTCTTGTCTCTCTCTCTCTCAAATAAATAAAATCTTAAAACAAAATAGAATAAAATCTTTTCAAATTTCTATTTTTATAATTACCTTCTATTCCTCCATTGTATTTAATCTTATTTGTGTATGTATATGTATATATATATATATACATATACATACATATATATACATTTTTCTTTAAAATTTTGGGATGCAGTTTCTTCTAAAAGGCCAAAATACACAAAAAATCTAGTATATGACTCTTCTAGTCACCCATCTGATCATATTCTCGTTTTTTTCTTCTTCTTCCTTTTTGTTGTTATTTGATGTTTTTGTTTGTTTTGTTTTTGATGCTGTTAAAGTCTTTCTTAATCTTCATCTTTATACTTACATTCCATCCTTTCAATGTATTTAATTTTATTTTTATATATTTAAGTTTTTCTTTCTTTACAATTTTGAGATACAGCTTCTTCTAACAAACCGTCCAAAATACACTCAGGACATAGTGTATTGTTCTGTTCTGTTCACCTGTCTGTTTATATCTCTTCCTTTTTATTGCTTTTTTTTTTCCTTTCTCTTTTGTTGTCTTTTAATTTCCATTTTTATAATTACATCCTATCCTTCCACTGCATTTAATTATATTTTGTACATATATAAGTTTTTCTTCTCTACAATTTGGGATTTAGTTTTCTAAAAAAAAACAGACCAAAATACACAGAGAATCCAGTGTATTACTCTGTTCTGCTCACCTGTCTGATCATATTTCCTTCCTCCCACCCCCGGTTTCGAGTCTCTTCTGATTTATTTAGTGTATATGTCTCTGCAGTTGTTGTTGCCATCTTAGTACTTTGTTCTCTCATTCATCTATCTTTCCCTAGACAGAATAATAAGGAGGAAAAACTCACCTCAAAAAAAGAGAACAAGAGCAGTACTGACTGCCAGAGACTTAACCAATATGGACATTGGTAAGATTTTGGAACTAGAGTTCAGAATAACAATTATAAAGAAACTAGCTGGCTTGAAAAAAAGCATAGAAGACACTAGAGAATACCTTTCTGGATAAATGAAAGAACTAAAATCTAACCAAGTCAAAATCAAAAAGGCAATTAAAAAGATGCAATAAAAAAAATGGAGGCTCTGCCAGAATAAATGAGGCAGACAAGAGAATTAATGATACAGAAGACCAAATTATGGAGAACAAAGAAGCTGAGTAAAAGAGAGATAAATAACTACTGGGTCACAAGGGGAGAATTCGAGAGATAAGTGATACTATAAAGCAGAACAATATTAGAATAATTGGGATCCCAGAAGAAAATGAAAGTGGGGGCAGGGCATAAAGTATAGTGGAGCAAATTATACAAGATAACTTCCCTAATCTGGAGAAGGAAACACGCATCAAAATCCAGAAGGCATAGAGAACCCCCTCAAAATCAACAAAAATAGTCCAACAACATTGCCACTGCAGAAACAAAGAAAGAATCCTGAAAGCAGCTTGGGACAAGAGGTCTGTAACCTATAAGAATGGAAACACTAAACTGGCAGCAGACCTATACATGGAGACCTGGCAGGACAGAAAGGACTGGTATGACATATTCAGGGTCTAAACAAGAAAAATATCCAGTCAAGATTACTTTATTCAGCTAGGATGTCATTCAAAATAGGAGTGATAAAAACTTCCAGGAAAAACAGAAACAAAAAGAATTTGTGATTACCAAACTAGCCATACAAGAAATATTAAAAGGGGTTCTCTAAGCAAAGAGAGAACACAAAAGTAACACAGACCAGAAAAGAACAGAGACAATATACAGCAACAGTCAATTTACAGGAAATACAATGGCACTAAATTCATATCTTTCAGTGGTTACTCTGAATGTAAAGGGCTAAATGCCCCAATCAAAAGACACAGGATATCAGACTGGATAAAAAAGCAAGATCCATCAATAAGCTGTCTGCAAAAGACTCATTTTAGACCCAAAGACACCTCCAGATTTAAAGTGAGGGGGTTGAAAATTATTTTTCATGCTAATGGACATCAAAAGCAAGCGGGTAGCAATCACATTCTACCAGACAAATTAGATTTTAAACCAAAGACTGTAATAAGAAATGAGACGGACACTGTATCATAATTAAAGGGTCTATTCAACATGAAGATTTAACAAATGTTAATATTTATGCCCCTAAGATGGGAGCAGTCAATTACATAATCAATTCATAAGAAAATCAAAGAAACACATCACTAATAATACAATAATAGTAGGGGACTTTAACACACCACCACCACCATCCCCCACCACACTGCAAAGGACAGATCATCTAAGGAGAAGATCAACAATAAAATAAGGGCTTTGAATGACACTGGACAAGACGGACTTCACAGATATACTCAGAACATTCTATCCCACAGCAACAGAATACACATTCTTTTCAAATGCACATGGAATATTCCCCAGAATGGATCACATCCCATATCACAAATCAGGTCTCAACTGGTACCAAAGGATTGGGATAATTCCATGCATATTTTCAGTCTACAATGTTTGGAACTGGAACTCAATGACAAAAGGAAAGTTGGAAAGAATTCAACTACATGGAACCTAAAGAATATCCTACTAAAGAATGAATGGGTCAATCAGGAAATTAAAGAAGAATTAAAAGAAATCATGGAAATAAATGCAAATGAAAACACAATTGTTCAAAATCTTTGGGATGCAGCAAAGGCAGTCCTAAGAGGGAAGTACAGAGCACTACAAGCCTTTCTTAAGAAACAATAAAGGTCTCAAATGTACAACCTTACCTTACACCTAAAGGTGCTAGAGAAAGAACAGCAAATAAAGCCTATACCCAGCAGAGAAGAGAAATAATAAAGATTAGAGCAGAAATCAATGAAATAGAAACCAAAAGAATAGTAGAACAGAGCAACAAAACTAGGAGCTGGTTCTTTGAAAGAATTAAGAAGACTAATAAACCCCTGGCCAGATTTATCAAAAAGAAGAGAAAGGGGGCGCCTGGGTGGCTCAGTGGGTTAAGCCGCTGCCTTCAGCTCAGGTCATGATTTCAGGGTCCTGGGATCGAGTCCCACATTGGGCTCTCTGCTCAGCGGGGAGCCTGCTTCCCTCTCTCTCTCTCTCTCTCCCTGCCTGCTTCTCTGCTTAATTGTTATCTCTCTGTGTCAAATAAACAAATAAAATCTTTGTAAAAAAAAAAAAAAAGAAGAGAAAGGACCCAAATAAATAATGAAAGAGGAGTGATCACAATCAACAACAAAGAAATACAAACAATTATAAGAACGTATTATGAGCACCTAAATGCCCACAAATTAGGCAACCTGGAAAAAATGGATGCATTCCTAGAGATGTATAAACTACTAAAACTGAATCAGGAAGTAATAGAAAAGACCCATAACCAGCAAGGAAACTGAAGGATTAATAAAAAAATCTCCCAACAAAAAAAGCCTAGGGCCAGATGGCTTCCCAGCAGAATTCTACCAAACATTTAAAGAACTAACACCCATTATTCCAAAGCTATTTCAAAAAATCAAAATTGAAAGAAAACGTCCAAATTCTTTCTATGAGACCAGCATTACCTTGATTCCCAAACCAGATGAAGACCCCACCAAAAAGGAGAATCACAGACTAATATCCCTGGTGAACATGGATGCAAAAATCTCACCAAAATCCGAATAGGATCAAACAGTACATTAAAAGGATTATTCACCACGACGAAGTGGGATTTATTTCTGGGCTGCCAGGCTGATTTAACAAATGCAAATCAATCAATACATTTATTTTACATAATAAAAGAAAGGACAAGAACCCTATGATCCTCTCAACAGATAGAGAAAAAGCATATGACAAAGTATAGCATCCTTTCTTGATTAAACTCTTCAAAGTATAGGGACAGAGGGTACATACCTCAGTATCATAAAAGCCATCTATGAAAACCCCACAGCAAATATCATTCTCAATGGGTAAAAATTGAGACCCTTTCTCTTAAGGACAGGAACACAACAGAGATTGCTGTTCAGAATAGTACTAGAAGTCCTAGCCTCAGCAATCAGAAAGCAAAAAGAAATAAAAGGCATCTGAATAGGCAAAGAAGTCAAACTCTCACTCTTTGCAGATGGCATGATATTCTATGTGGAAAACACAAAGGACTCCAAACTTGCTAGAATTCATACAGGAATTCCTCAGTGTGGTAGGATATAAAATTAATGCACAGAAATCAGTTGCATTCCTATACACTAACAATGACACAGAAAAAAGAGAAACTAAGGAGTCGATCCTTTTTAAAACTGCACCCAAAACCGTAAGATACCTAGGGAAAAACCTAGCCAAAGAGGAAAAAGATCTGTACTCTGAAAACTATAGAACCCTCATGAAAGAAATTGAGGAAGACATGAAGAAATGGAAAAACGTTCCATGTTTACAGATTGGAAGAACAAATATTGTTAAAACGTCTAAGCTACCTAGAGCACTCTATACATTCAATGCAATCCCTATCAAAATACCATCCACTTTTTTCATAGAGCTAGAACAAATAATCCTAACATTTATGTGGAACCAGAAAAGACCCCAAATAGACAAAGGAATGCTGAAAAGGAAAACCAAAAGTGGTGGCATCACAATACTAGACTTCAAGCTCTATTACAAAGCTGTAATCATCAAGACAGTATGGTACAGGCACAGAAACAAACACATAGATCAAAGGAACAAAAATAAAGAACCCAGAAATAGACCCTCAACTCTATAATCTTTGACATAGCAGGAACCCTATGATCCTGCAATTGTACTACTGTGTATTTACCCCAAAGATACAGATATGGTGAAAATAAGGGCCATCTCTACCCCAATATTCAGAGCAGCAATGGCCACACTCACCAAACTGTGGAAAGAACCAAGATGCCTTTCAACAGACAATGGATAAAGAAGATATGGTCCATATATACAATGGAGTATTATGCCTCCATTAGAAAGGATGAATACACACCTTTTGTATCAACACGGGATGGATCTGGAAGAGAATATGCTGAGTGAAATAAGTCAAGTAGAGAGAGTCAATTATCATATGGTTTCACTTACTTGTAAAGCATAAGGAATAACACAGAGGATATTGAGAGATGGAGAGGAGAAGTGAGTGAGGGGAAATCAGAGGGGGAGATAAACCATGAGAGACTGTGGACTCTGAGAAACAAACTGAAGGTTTTGGAGGGGAGGGGTGGTTGGGGATTAGGTGAGCCTGGTGGTGGGTATTATGGAGGGCACCTACTGCATGGAGCACTGGGTATGATGCATAAGCATTGAATTTTGGAAGAAAGAAAGAAAGAGAAAGGAAGGAAAGAAGGAAGAAAGGAAGGGAAAAAAAGAGAGAGAATTGACAGAAAAAAGACAGTCTCTTCAACAAATGGTGTTGGGCAAATTAACCAGCCACATGCAGAAGAATGAAACAGGACTGTTTCCTTACACCATACACAAAAACAGACTCCACATGGATGAAAAACCGAAATGTATGATAGGAATCCATCAAAATCCTACAAGAGAACACAGGCAGCAACCTCTTCAACTCTGGTCACAGCAACTTCTTGCTAGACATGTCTCCAAAGGCAAGGGAAACAAAGGCAAAAATGAACTACTGGGACTTCATCAAGGTAAAAAGCTTCTACACAGCAAAGGAAACCACAAGACAACCAACAGAATTGGAAAAGATATTTGAAAAAGATGTATCAGATAAAGGGCTAGTATCCAAGATCTATAAAGAACTTACCAAACTCAACACTCAAAGAACAAATAATCCAGTCAAGAAATGGGCAGAAGACATGAAGAGTCATTTCTCCAAAGAAGACATAGAAATGGCCAATAGACACAGGAAAAAGTGCTCAACATCACTTGGCAACAATGAGATACCACCTTACACCAGTCAGAATGGCTAAAATTAACCATTTGGGAAATGACAGATATAGGGGAGAATGCAGAAAAAGGAGAACCCTCTTACACTGTTGGTGGGAATACAATGAGGTTCCTCAAAAAGTTGAAAACTGATCTACCCTATGACCCAGCAACTGCACTGCTAGGTATTTACCCCAAAGATACAAATGTGATACAAATGGCACATGCAGTGCAGTGTTTATAGCAGCACTGTCCATAAGAGTCAAGCTATAGAAAAAGCCTAGATGTCCATTGACAGATGAATAGAGAAAATGTGAGAGAGAGAGAGACACACACACACACTGGGGGGGGGGGGGGGTTACACAGCCATCAAAAAGAATTATATCTTGCCATTTGCAAGGACATGGATGGAACTAGAGGGTATTATGCTAAGTGAAATAAGTCAGTCAGAGAAAGACAATTATCATATGATCTCACTGATATGTGAAATTTAAGAAATGAGGCAGAAGATCATAAGGGAAGAGAGAAAAAATGAAACAAGATGAAACCAGAGAGGGAGACAAACCTTAACAGACTTTTAATCATAGGAAAAAAACTGAGGGCTGCTAGAGGGGAGAGGGGTAGAGGAACAGGGTAACTGGGTGATGGACACTGGGGAGGGTATGTGTGATAATGAGCACTGGGTATTATATAAGACTAATGAATCACAGACCTATACCCCTGAAATTAATAATACATTATATGTTAATTAACTGAATTTAATTTTTTAGAAATTTCCAAATGGCTTTCCAAATTAGTTGTATCATTTTTACATACCAATCTCTAATTAGTGTTCCATTTGCTTAAATACTTGTCAATATTCACTCATGTCAACCTTCTAAAATTATGTTAAAATTAATCGCTGGTTTCAGTTTCATAAGCCTAATGACAAATGATTTTGAATATTTTTTCATGTGTTATTTGTTTATCCCTTCATAAATGTTCATGTCTTTTGCCCATTTATTTAAAAATGGGTTTGAAATTTTTTAAATTGATTTTTAAAAGTTCTTTACATAGTCTGAAGTCCAACATCAGATATATAAGTATTTTCAGTCTTAAGTCTTTTCATGAGCAAAACTTTTTAATATTTATCAGGTATAAATTATAAATTTTTCATTATTGTGTTATTATTATTTATTGTGTTATTGTGTTTTTGAGTTCCAGCTTTTCATTTTTTTAAATTTCTATTTCTTTACTGGGATTTCCCATAGGTTTACTCATCATATTCACTCTTTCCTTTAAATTCTTAGACATATTTTAATAACTGTTTTAAACAGTGTGTCTTCTAATTCTAACATCTCTTCATCTCTGGACCTGTCTCTACTACTATTTTTATCCCTGATTATGAATTACAGAATTCCTTGCTTATATACTTATGCCATATGCTTATGCCTATGTAGTGATATTTTATCTTAACCTAAACCATTATGAATGCTATGTTATTAAAAGCAATTTTTCTTAATCTTTCATTAAAGACTGTTGATTGTTATTCAGACAGAAAGTTAATTTAATTGTGAATCAGTATGATTGTCAGAATAGCTCTACATTATTTTTTATTCTAACTCTAGTGTAGCTCTATACATTGAATGTTCATGGTGTTTAGCAAGGTCGAGCTGGTTGTCCCCTCTATCTTTCTCAGAAATGTGTGACCCCCACAATCTATGTTTACTTTCACAGCTCCCCAGCTTCCCCTGCACACTCACAACTTCGTATTTGGTGAAAAACTTAAAAATTATTCCTTGGCAAATTTATTTCTTTGCATAGCTTATTTCTCTCTGGTCCTTGGTTCTACAAATTCTAACACATTTGGAAACCCTGCACTCTAATTTTTAACCCCCTAAACTTCAAAAGACTATCATACTCTGATTAAAAGCTCCATCTTTATGCTTTATAATCTGGAAATAGTCCCCAAGAAAAAGTCATGGTGATTATGGTTTCTTTTTCTCTCAGAGATTGCAGTCCTGTGTTGGTTCTTGCTGAATGAATAAAATGATTGTTATGTACTGTGTCCAGTTTGATCAGTGTTTATAGTGCATGGGCTAGCCAAGTGCCAATTACTCTGTCATGCTACAGCAAAAGTCTCCCAAGATGTTATATATGAAAGTAAATATGCACTGTTAACACAAAACATGAATTCCAGCAAGGAAAAGGTCAAGACTTATACAGGGACTTATATATGGACAAAGTTTTTAATACAAGTTCCCTTTAAAAATCCCTACTTCTGGGCACCTGCATGGCTCAGTGGGTTAAAGCCTCTGCCTTCAGCTCAGGTCATGATCCCAGGGTCCTGGGATCAAGTTCCACATCAGGCACTCTGCTCAGCAGGAGCCTGCTTCCCTCTCTCTCTCTGTCTGCCTCTCTGCCTACTTGTGATCTGTCTCTCTGTCAAATAAGTAAAATTTTTAAAAATGAATAAATAAATAAATAAATAAATAAATATAAAAATCTATACCTCTATAAGAGTAAATTTCCTGGTTTCATCAATCCCAACGCAAAACAAATTTCTTTTGCTTTTTACCTTCCAGCTAAGTGAATTTTCAAAAATAATGTGAGCAACTTAAAATATCCATTAGCACTTAAGAAAAGTTAAAATACATTGTACATGTATACTCTAAGTAAAGAAGCATACAAAATGTGACTTTTGGAAATGAAAATATGAACTAACCTATACATGGTATTTGACTTCACTTCATTTCCTCCCTTATGAATTTTCTGGATTCTTGAGCCTGTACAGCTTAAACTAGATATATATCGAGTTTTCCCTCACTTATCTCAAGGTGTTTCACATCCTACTCTGTGTATAATCATCCTTAATCCTTACCACTCTTTCTCTCTCTGTCACACACACACGGCCCTGTGAGGACAGACCCATCAATGTCATTGCCAGGGACTTAGATAGGCAATGAGCATAACAAAATTTAAATTATTATCACACCCATTATCACTTTTTCCCTATTCCATCATGATTTAGAATCAGCTAGCTTTTACAATATGCTGTGAAATGATATGATATGATACATTATGATATAAATAGATACAAATATTAAAGCAGAGAAGATAGTTTTACTAACAAATTTAAAGCAATAAAAAAACAGGATGGGGGAGGAGTCAAGATGGCAGAGAAGTAGCAGGCTGAGACTACATCAGGTAGCAGGAAAGCAGCTAGATAGCTTATCTAACCATTGCAAACACCTACAAGTCCAATGGGAGATCAAAGAGAAGAAGAACAGCAATTCTAGACAGAAAATTGACCGTTTTCTGAAAGGTAGGACCCGCAGAGAAGTGAATCCAAAGCGACGGGAAGATAGACCACGGGAGTTGGGGGGGAGGGGGCAGCTCCTGGCAAGCAGCGGAGCAACGGAGCACTAAATCAGGACTTTTAAAAGTCTGCTCCACTGAGGGACATCACTTCAGAGGGTAAACCGTGGTGAAGCCCATGTGGAGTCAGCATGGCCCCAAGTCCCACAGGGTCACAGAAGGATGGGGGTGTCTGAGTGTTGCAGAGCTCCCAGGTATTAGAGCGGGGCAGCTGGCTACAGAGACAGAGCCGAGGAGTGAGCTCTCAGCTCGGGGTTACCTTGAACTGGTCGCAGGCTGGGTGAGCTCAGAGCACGGCCGAAGGCCAGGGAGATGGGACTGATTGAGCACTTTTCTCTGAGGGTGCACTGAGGAGTGGGGCCCCGAGCTCTCGGCTCCTCCAGGCCAGAGATTGGGAGGCCGCCATTTTCATTCCCGTCCTCTGGAACTCTATGGAAAGCATTCAGGGAACAAAAGCTCCCGAAAGCAAACCCGAGTGGATTACTTAGCCCAGCCCTGGTAAGAGCGGTGCAATTCCACCTCAGGCAAAGACACTTGAGAATCAATACAACAGGCCCCTTCCGGAGAAGATCAACAAGAAATACAGCCAAGACCAAATTCACTTACCAAGGAGAGCAGCAGAATTCCAGAGGAGGAGAAAGCAAAGCACAGAACTCATGGCTTTCTCCCCATGATTCTTTAGTCTTGCAGCTAATTTAATTTTTTTTTATTTAATTTTTTTTCTTCTGCTAATTTTTTTTAACTTTTACCCTTTTCTTTTTTAACGTTTTTTAACTAGCTTAACAATACCTTTCATAAAAAAAAAAATCTTCTTTGAACCTTCATTATTAAAATCATATTTTATCCTTCATTGTGTTTAACTTTTTGTATACACATAAGGTTTTTTCTTCTAAAAAATTTGGCGTATGACTTCTTCTAATAGATCAAAACATACCCTAAATCTAGCTCCAGGCTTGTTCTAGTCTCCAGCCCAAGCAAATTCTCTCAACTTTCTTTTTTTTTTATTCCCCCAACAAACTTACTTTATCAACTCCTTTTTTAGAAATTAAAAAAATTTTTTTTTTCATTTTTATAGGCATATTCCATCCCATCGTTGTGTTTACCCTTATATACGTTTTTCATTCTTTAAAATTTGGGGAGATACTTTCTTCTAAGGGACCAAAATACTCCCAAAATTAAGTGGGTGACCCTGTTCTAGTCACCAGTCTAATATATATATATATATTCTTTTCTATAATTTTTCTTTATTTGTTTTATTTTTTAAATTTTTTTTCTGAACTTCTTTTTATCCCCTTTCTCTGCACCCACCCCTCCATGATTGGGATCTCTTCTGATTTGGTTAAAGTGCATTTTCCTGCGGTCTTTGCCAAACTTTTAGTATTTTATTTGCTCCTTCATATACTCTTATCTGGACAAAATGACAAGCAGGAAAAACTCACCACAATAAAAAAAAAAGAAGAAGAGGCAGTACCAAAGGCTAGGGACCTAATCAATATAGACATTGATAATATATCAGATCTAGAGTTCAGAAAGATGATTCTCAAGGTTCTAGCCGGGCTTGAAAGAGACATGGAAGATATTAGAGAAATCCTCTCTGGATATATAAAGCCCTTTCTGGAGAAATAAAAGAACTAAAATCTAACCAAGTTGAAATTTAAAAAAAGCTATTAATGAGGTACAATAAAAAATGGAAGCGCTAACTGCTAGGATAAATGAGGCAGAAGAAAGAATTAGTGATATAGAAAATCAAATGACAGAGAATAAAGAAGCTGAGCAAAAGAGGGACAAATAGCTACTGGACCATGAGGGGAGAATTCAAGAGATAAATGACACCATTAGACGAAACAACATTAGAATAATTGGGATTCCAGAAGAAGAAGAAAGAGAGAGGGGAGCAGAAGGTATATTGGAGAGAATTATTGTAGAGAATTTCCCTAGTGTGGCAAAGGGAACAAGCATCAAAATCCAGGAGGTGCAGAGAAGCCCCCCTCAAAATCAAAGCAAGAATAGGTCCACACCCTATCACCTAATAGTAAAATTTACAATTCTTAGTGACAAAGAGAAAATCCTGAAAGCAGCCCGGGAAAAGAAGTCTGTAACATACAAGGGTAAAAACAATAGATTGGCAGCAGACTTATCCACAGAGACCTGGCGGGCCAGAAAGACCTGGTACGATATATTCAGAGCACTAAACAAGAAAAACATGCAGCCAAGAATACTATATCCAGCTAGGCTATCATTGAAAATAGAAGGGGAGATAAAAAGCTTCCAGGACAAACAAAAACTGAAAGAATTTGCAAACACCAAACCAGCTCTACAGGAAATATTGAAAGGGGTCCTCTAAGCAAAGAGAGAGGCTTAAAGTAGTAGATCAGAAAGGAACAGAGACAATATACAGTAACAGTCACCTTACAGGCAATACAATGGCACAAAATTCATCTCTCTCAATAGTTACCCTGAATGTTATTGGGCTAAATGCCACAGTCAAAAGACACAGGGTATCAGAATGGATAAAAAACAAAACCCATCAATATGTTGCCTATAAGAAATTCATTTTAGATCCGAAGACACCTCCAGATTTAAAGTGAGGGGGTGGAAAACAATTTACCATGCTAATGGACATTAGAAGAAAGCTGGGGTGGCAATCCTTATATCAGATAAGTTAGACTTTAAGCCAAAGACTATAATAAGAGATGAGGAAGAACACTATATCATACTCAAAGGGTCTGTCCAACAAGAAGATCTAACAATTTTAAATATCTATGCTCCTAATGTGAGAGCAGCCAAATATATGAACCAATTAATAACAAAATCAAAGAAACACATCCACAATAATACAATAATAGTAGGGGACTTTAACACTCCCCTCACTGAGATGGACAGATCATCCAAGCAAAAGATCAACAAGGAAATAAAGTTTTTAAATGACACACTGGACCAGATGGACATCACAGATATATTCAGAACATTCCATCCCAAAGCAACAGAATACACATTCTTCTTTAGTGCACATGGAACATTCTCCAGAATAGATCACATCCTGGATCATAAATCAGGTCACCGGTATCAAAAGATTGGGATCATTCCCTGCATATTTTCAGAGCACAATGCTCTGAACCTAGAATTCAATCACAAGAGGAAATTTGGAAAGAACCCAAATACATGGAGACTAAACAGCATCCTTCTAAAGAATGAATGGGTCAACCAGGAAATTAAAGAAGAATTGAAAAAATTCATGGAAACATATGATAATGAAAACACAACAGTTCAAAATCTGTGGGACACAGCAAAGGCAGTCCTGAGAGGAAAATATATAGCGATACAACCCTTTCTCAAGAAACAAGAAAGGTCTCAAATACACCTAAAGGAGCTGGAGAAAGAACAAGAAAGAAAGCCTAAACCCAGCAGGAGAAAAGAAATAATAAAGATCAGAGCAGAAATCAATGAAATAGAAACCAAAAAAACAATAGAACAAATCAATGAAATTAAGAGTTGGTTCTTTGAAAGAATTAATAAGATTGATAAACCCCTGGCCAGACTTATCAAAAAGAAAAGAGAAAGGACCCAAATAAATAAAATCATGAATGAAAGAGGAGAGGTCACAACCAACACCAAAAAATACAAACAATTATAAGAACATATTATGAGCAACTCTACGCCAACAAATTTGACAATCTGGAATAAATGGATGCATTCCTAGAGACATATAAACTACCACAACTGAACCAGGAAAAGAAAACCTGAACAGAGCCATAACCAGTAAGGAGATTGAAACAGCCATCAAAAATCTCCAAACAAACAAAAGCCCAGGGCCAGATGGCTTCCCAGGGGAATTCGACCAAACATTTAAAGAAGAACCAATTCCTATTCTCCTGAAACTGTTCCAAAAAATAGAAATGGTAGGAAAACTTCCAAACTCATTTTATGAGGCCAGCATCACCTTGATCCCAAAACCAGACAAAAATCCCATCAAAAAAGAGAATTACAGACGAATATCCTTGATGAACAGAGATGCAAAAATTCTCATCAAAATACTAGCCAATAGGATTCAACAGTACATTAAAAGGATTATTCACCACGACCATGTGGGAGTTATTCTAGGGCTGCAAGGTTGATTCAACATCCACAAATCAATCAATGTGATACAACACATGAATAAAAGAAAGAAAAAGAAAAAATGTTCCATGCTCCTGGATTGAAAAAACAAATATTTTGGAAAATGTCTACGCTACCTAAAGCAATCTACACATTTAATGCAATCCCTAACAAAATCCCACCCATTTTTCTCAAAGAAATGGAACAAATAATCCTAAAATTTATATGGAACCAGAAAAGACCTCAAATAGCCAAAGGAATATTAAAATAGAAAGCCAAAGTTGGTGGCATCACAATTCCAGACTTCAAGCTCTATTACAAAACTGTCATCATCAAGACAGCATGGTACTGGCACAAAAACAGACACATAGATCAATGGAACAGAATAGAGAGCCCAGAAATAGACCCTCAACTCTACGGTCAACTAATCTTCGACAAAGCAGGAAAGAATGTCCAATGGGAAAAAGACAGCCTCCTCAACAAATGGTGTTGGGAAAATTGGAGATCCACAAGCAGAAAAATGAAATTGGACCATTTCCTTACACCACACACGAAAATAGACTCAAAATGGATTAAGGACCTCAATGTGAGAAAGGAATCCATCCAAATCCTTGAAGAGAATATAGGCAGCACCTCTTTGACCTCAGCCGCAGCAACGTCTTCCTGGGAACATCACCAAAGGCAAGGGAAGCAAGGGCAAAAATGAACTTTTGGGATTTCATCAAGATCAAAAGCTTTTGCACAGCAAAGGAAACAGTTAACAAAACCAAAAGACAACTGACAGAATGGGAGAAGATATTTGCAAACGACATATCAGATAAAGGGCTAGTATCCAAAATCTATAAAGAACTTAGCAAACTCAACACCCAAAGAACAAATAATCCAATCAAGAAATGGGCAGAGGACATGAACAGACATTTCTGCCGAAAAGACATCCAGATGACCAACAGACACATGAAAAAGTGCTCCACATCACTTGGCATCAGGGAAATACAAATCAAAACAACAATGAGATATCACCTCACACCAGTCAGAATGGCTAAAATTAACAAGTCAGGAAATGACAGATGCTGGCGAGGATGCGGAGAAAGGGGAACCCTCCTACACTGTTGGTGGGAATGCAAGCTGGTGCAACCACTCTGGAAAACAACATGGAGGTTCTTCGAAAAGTTGAAAATAGAACTACCCTATGACCCAGCAATTGCACTACTGGGTATTTGCCCTAAAGATACAAACGTAGTGATCCAAAGGGGCACATGTACCTGAATGCTTATAGTAGCAATGTCCACGACAGCCAAACTATGTTAAGAACCTAGATGTCCATCAACAGATGAATGGATAAAGAAGAGGTGGTATATATACACAACGGAACACCATGCAGCCATCAAAAGAAATTAAATCTTGCCATTTGCAATGACGTGGATGGAACTAGAGGGTATCATGCTTAGTGAAATATGTCAATCAGAGAAAGACAACTATCATATGATCTCCCTGATATGAGGAAGTGGAGATGCAATGTGGGGGGTTTTGGAGGTAGGAAAAGAATAAATGAAACAAGATGGGATTGGGCTGGAGATAAACCATAAGTGACTCTTAATCTCACAAAACAAACTGAGGGTTGCTGGGGGGAGGGGGGTCGGGAGAGAGGGGTGGGGTTATGGACATTGGGGAGGGTATGTGCTATGGTGAGTGCTGTGAAGTGTAAACCTGGCGATTCACAGGCCTTTACACCTGGGGATAAAAATACATTATATGTTTATAAAAACTTTTTTTAAAAAGTAAATTTAAAAAAAACAGGATGGTATCTAGAAACAAATATGAAGACTATATACAGATATGCATTTTTGTTATTATAAGAGTAATTCTGCTCCTGTACCCACAAATTTTGGTAGTGGTGGCTGATTCGTGTAGAGATGTAGGGAGCAAGAGTGGTTACAGAGATCATATAAAGTTTCCCGGACAGATGACAAAAATATAAAACTGAGTCATGTTAGAGGAGAAAACAGCTAAAATTCAAGACTTATTTTACTAACAAACCTTCAAAAGAAGAAAATAATAGGTTAAAAGATGAGCAGAAGCAAAAGAGCAACAGACCAGATCAAGAAAGAGATCAGGAACAAGGAATTCCTTCATCTAGTTAGAGTCAAAATAGCCCATGGGGGAGTAGACCTTTAAGTGTAAAATAGTAAACTAATCGTATTTGCATGGATGAGCTAAAGCACACAGTATAAGGGTCTCCTTAACCTTCACATACTAATAAGTTAGCTCTAACGTAAAGCTGATCACCCAATTTCGAATTACAGATTAAATCTTCTGTATTTCCTTTCTCAGCCTCCAATCTTTATTCCAGCTAGGATACCAAATATCCCACTTTAGTCCTTGGTCCTTGAGTTACTCATGGTGCCTCCTGATGCTTTCTTATGTAGCCCTAGGGGGGTAAACAAGTACAGGGCAATTAATACACATACACATACACACACACACACACACACACACACACACACACACAAAAATACTGAGTAAAGTCAATTATATCTCAGCTAAGAGATAAATAAATTTTTTTTAATTTAAAAAATAAAAAAGATTGAGAAAGGAAAACATTAAAAACGTGAGGCTAAGAAAACTTAAATAAGCTCTACACTCACAGAGCAAGGAAATGGCAGAATATAGAACAAGGTCTCTCTGTTGTTCAAGGTTGTATTCTTCCCTCTGCGCCTTATTCTCTTCCCTATTCAGAGTATTTTGGAAGGGGAGTAGGATTTGTGTGAGTCACCCTTCCCAAAACCAAAGATGAGATTTTGTTAGTACAAATTGTAGTAAAAGACATGAGACAATGTCACATTTGTTATTTTGTAATAGCCTTTAGTCAAAAATAATGACATCAGATGAAACAGGATTAACAACAGCCTTTACTTATAAATGAGAAAATCAAATGAAATCGAAGATTAAATCATATCATGTCAACAAAATATCTGTACTTTAGTATCTGATTCCTCTTTAATAAGTATCCAAAATTCTATAAAGCTCTTGTAAAATTCCTAGTGAATCAAACTTACCCCAAATTCACCCCTCTTAGAACCCATAAAAGGTTAAGATCCCATTGTGTGTGTGTGTGTATATGTGTATATATATAGTGTATATGTGTGTGTGTATGTGAAATATAAAAGCATCAAAATCCAGAAGGATATTATTTACCACTGCAAAGGCAATATTGTCTAAGAGGTGCTACTGACCTGGTTTTGTACAGGGGGCCAAAATCTTGAGGGTAATATTCACCTGGCGAGGATCCGAGCCTGAAGTTAGCCAGGATGTACTGTTATGGCAGTACTGATTGTTAAAATATTTAAATACTTCCATGTTGATTGGTAAATAGCAGCTGCAACAAGCAGTAACATGAATAAATAATATAAATTCCAGCACATGTACTTTATTTTAGAAATCAACATACACTGTAATTCTAGGACATTTTTTTCCTAGAAGAGATACTGCATAGAGTGCAAGGCCTGCTCCAAAATCTTACCATTTATTACAAAGTTCAAGTAGTTGTATATGTAAATGTAAATGTAATGTAATACGTAAACATTTTGAAGTAGGTATTTTGAACTCTTATGAAAGGTCAGGCAGGTGGTGCAGCTTCAAGAGGAGCCAGAGAGGAGATTAAGGAAAAACCAAAGTTTACTCTACTCACAGATTCTAGAGACAGAAGTCATTATATACCATGAAGGATCACATGGGAAAGCACCACGGTAGTCAGGAGACAGAAAATAGTTGTGAGGGGAGGGTATAGACTTCTGTGGGAAATGCTAGACAGGGCAGGTTTGACAGTTTAGGACTGGCTAGTTAGAGTAATGTCTTCAATGGGCTTCAGGTGATAAGAGTAGTCCCTAGTTGCCTGGCACCTGAGCCCAGAAGGATTAAAGCAGAGAGATGTTGCCTCTAAGCATGCCCAGGCCAGAGAGAGGAAGTGACTCTGGACTGGTTAGTTTCCATACAAAGACATGCACCTGGCTGGGTCCTTTGCTATCTCTAAAAATTAGCTAGCCCTGGGAGAGGCAGCTTCTCTCCAGCCAAAAAGATATTTTTCACAATATCAAAACATCATATTATACAAAAAAAATTTTTTTTAATATTTACAATGCAGGGGGAGAAAAGACTACACAGCCAAACTGAGGAGGACCTGTTTATAAATCTCCACAAGAAATAGCTGTCCGTAGTGTACTGAGAAGGAAACATGCTCAGGTACTGAATGGGTGTCTGCTGGGGCTGTTGTCAAAGATAGATGCTGCAGTGGGCTCTCCAGTAGAATTTTTAAAGGCATTTGCATTTTTGATAACTTACTTCTTGGTGGGTAGTACCTTCCTTGTAAGTTGTGGAAGATCAAGTGACAGCCATCCAAAACACATTTAATAGTTGGAAGAACACACACCACAGGAAGTGGCAGTGAAGCCCAGTTTGCCATACTCTCTTAAATCTGTCTCTTACCACCTCCAGCCCCTCCTTCCCACGCCTGTCACTGCCCTTTTTCCTGGGAACATTCCAAGCCTGACTTTCCCCTGGCAAAACAAGCCCAGCACCTTGTCCATCAGTAACTGCAGTTTGTACTCTGCCCTCCTTATTTTCTTTTCACCTTCTGTTTTTGTCTCAATTAATAACTTGGAATCCATTAGTTACCACTTCAGCTACTGGCACTAGCTTCCTCCTGATTCACCCACAGGATCTATAACTGTGTCATGCTCTTCTGGGAAAGAAGAAGAAAAAAGCCCAAGATTCTGGCTCCAAAAACCCAGTATCAACCATTCTCCAGCCACTTCTTGCTCTTCTGCCCGTTTTCCTCTCTTTCCCTCTGCTCATGTTGGTTGAACATTGGTTATTTGGCCAACCCAAAGGGGGAGGAAGGAGAATGAAACATGAGCAGTGGAGGCTTGAAGAGCAAGGTGTAGAGTCAACCCTATGATGAGGAGACAGCCTGCATATGTCTGAGAGAACACCTAGTCACCACATGACTAGACAACTGAATGGGGAAATTACTGGAACAGATTGAAGCATGACTCTGACAGGGACATCATTTAGCCAGGAACTACATAAACAAAAGATCATATCACCAATTATAACTCCAAGACTACTTCTGATGTGTTTGCCCTGTTGGATAGTTGCCTCTCTAACCCACAATCTTGGTCGTGTACCTATACCTTTGGCAAAAATTAGAGGATTATTTTCAATTCCACTGATGGCAGCAATTCATTTCTAATTAGAAATAATGTTGAAAATTTATTTGGTGAGCCACAGTGCTCTTTTAACTTGTTAAAGACACTTTTGTTCACTATCCAATAGCTTTGTTATTTCTAGTCCTTTCTTCTTTAATGTCAAAGCCTTAAGCTCTGAGGGTGAAGATGCCAGAACTTTAATATACTTAATTTTCTCCCCCCCACCTCCACCGCCCCCACCAGATGCTACAACAGACCCTCCTACTGGAGGGAGCCTGGAAATATTTGTATCCCTGATAAAAGCATACCTGCCAGGACAAAAGATTCAATACTCTCTCCCACCCCCAACCTCAATCTTTCTTCCTTTTTCAGCCTGAGGCTGAGGCTTGAAGCTGCTGTCACTATCTTCCAACCAAAAAGGCAGACCGATGATAAATTATGGGTGACAAAACAGAAAGTGGTATGAGTTTTCGCGTCCGAGAGACCACTAAGGAGCCAAGCACCGATGCAATCACATGAGGGTTTATTTGACAAGCTTAAGCTTGGGCCCAAGTGTACCTGACACAGGGGAGTAGGGACTTGGACCCCGAACCAGATTACAGTCAGAGTTTTTAAAGGCAGAGTAGGGGTGGACTCGGTGGTGGGTGAGACAAAGGGGATTATGGATGATGTAAGTCTCTAAGGACTTTTGGAAGTAAGGTCTCCAGGACCTTGAGAGTCTAGCTATTGTTGGGAGAAAGGTTATTTATTCCCAGTAATTCTCATGAGACCCTTTAGATGTATATCAGTGGGCCATATACTTGGGAATGATTCTTGACACTATCTTGGAGGTTTAGAGATAAAGGAATCGTTAAAGTAGACTTACAGGATCCTGGTCGGTCAGGCCAGGATTTTCCTTAGCAAAACCTCAAGGTGAGGGCAGTTAAGTCCTCAGGGGAGAGCCACTCTGTCTGTTTCAAGGGTTTGTCAGTAGGTAAGGAATTTTAATGATTTTCCTCTGCCTCTGTTTCCCACATCAGCTAAACTTGAGGTGGGATGGCCTTAATTTTTCGGCCTCCACAGAAGACAAAGGGGTTACATACAGACTTCGTGTTATCTGAGATAATAAATTTTCTTTATCTTCAATACATTTTTTTCTGAACTGTTATTACTTACAGATGAAGGTATTCAAATTGAAATAATGCCCCTTGAAAGAACCCCACTGCTCATCTGTGGCAAGGCAAAGCATCTTATTTCCATTCATTCGCAGTCACTAGCCCCTCTGAATGGACCATCATAAGGAGATAACAATTACCCCAAGTGAGCTGTGGAATTTGAAAGGATCATGGAAATCTGGAAGTGGAAGTTAATAAACATACCCTCTCTGCTACCTCATCCACATGCTTTTCTACCATGTTGTTCCTGAGAAGCCATCTAGCTTATACCCAAACTTTCTTAAGACAGAATTCATTACCTCATGAAGCAGCCCAACTCTCCCCTTGCTGTCTTTTTATTATTAAATTTTCTTACCAGACCAAAGCACAGCCCATTAGAAAGAGGAACTTGGTGATGTTGACTCTTTCCTTAATATACATTTGTAAAATGCACTGGTCTACAATGAAACCATCTGAGACTTGGAGAAAATAACATATTGAGTAATTTTATATTTTTCTTAAACTTTAACAAATCATTAACACATTTTTAATTGATTCAAAAGTAAAGAATGTGAATCAAGATTAACATTATATTGTAAATAACATAACTAACATATTTAGTATGATTAGTACAGCAGACTTGCTGCACTTGTTAAGACCAAAAACAAATGAAGACCAAATTCCAAGCAGAAATAAACCAGTTTAATCATACAAACAAAGTTCAGTGTAGATTATTTTGCAAGACTAAAATGACCTGGGTCATTTCTTGCTTATGCCTCAGAAATGATAAGCAAAACTTAAACTGTTTTCCCAAGTTGATATGAGGTAACCTCTGACCATTTGCTTACTATTTGAGAATATTCCAATATTATAACCAATCACTGTGAAGAATAAACAGTCACTGCCTCCTCCCTTTATAAGGTGCTTTATAACAATATACTCCTGAGTCTCATTCTTTTAGTCTGAATGCTCCTTGTTTACAAACTTTTTTGGCATATGCACAATAAACTTTTACTAATAACAACTTTGATGACTCATTGGTTTTGTTATTTCTGAACTCTTGATATTTTATGGCATCAGAAGTGGGATCCAGGGGCGCCTGGGTGGCTCAGTAGGTTAAAGCCTCTGCCTTCAGCTCAGGTCATGATCTCAGGGTTCTGGGATCCAGTCTGCATTGGGCTCTCTGCTCAGCGGGAAGCCTGCTTCCTCCTCTCTCTCTCTCTGCCTGCATCGCTACTTGTGATCTCTATCTGTCAAATAAATAAAAAAAATCTTTAAAAAAGTAATAATAAATAAATAAATAAAAGAAGTGGGATCCAAAGAAGATCCCAAATGATTCCAAGGTTGGTGAGCAAACAAGTGCTGGTGCCCATAGAGTCCAATGAGTTCATGGCTTTCACCCTGACTGTGGAGTGAGAGAGGAAACCTCTCTTGGATCCGAGCCACTCTCTTTGCATTTTGAGCTCTCCACCTTTACTGTTCATACCTGTATTTCACTTGGTAAATTTCTTTGCAAGTCACCCTATTGGTCCAAAAGTGAAGAAGACATGTAATTCCCTGTGTTTTGAAAGAGTTGTTGGAAAACCGTGCCCTTAATTGTTAAGATATCTTAGGGAATCTAAAGCAAACATGGTCTATGGACCAAGATCTTGTGACTTTTTGGAAAATGGGTGAACTTTTAGAATTGTAGCAGCCACTCTGGGGAACACTTAACCTAGGTAAGTCCACCTTAAGGGGCACCCTTGGAAGAAACGATTCCAAACCCCTCAGAGACAATGAAATGCATTCTTTGAGTGGAATGCAGGAGCTTCCAAAAGATAAAATGACTCTCAAAACAGCTCTAAAGGGATCCTTACAACATGCAAATAAAGAAATCTCTAGCAAAACTCTCTGTCCAGTCTGAGCAGGTAAGCTTAAATCTGTTCACCTGCCAAAATCACAATGTGAATATAACTATTCTTTTGAGTTTTGTACTTGAGGCATGGCTAACTTTTTTAAAGTTTTATTTAAATTCCAGTTAGCTAACATATGGTGTAATATTAGTTTCAGGTATACAATATAGTGATTTAACTCGTCCATACAACACCTAGTGCTCATCACAGTAAGTACACTCCTTAATCCCAATACCTAGTCCCTCACCCACCTCCCTGCTAGTAACCATCAGTTTGTTCTCTATAGTTTAAAGAGCCAGTTTCCTGGTTTGCCTCTCTCTTTTTTTTCCCCATTTGCTTGTTTTATTTCTTAAATTCCACCATACGGGTGAAGTCATATGGTAGTTGTCTCCTTTTGACTGACTTATTTCACTGAGCATAATACTCTCTAGTTCCATCCATACCATTGCAAATTACAAAATTTTATTCTTTTAAGGCTGAATATTCCATTATATATATATATATATATATATATATATATATATATATATATACCACCTCTTCATTATCTACTCATCAGTCAATGGATACTTGGGCTCTTTCTATAATTCTGCTATTGCAGATACTGCTGCTATAAATATTGGGGTGCATGTATCCCTCTGAATTAGTATTCTTCTATCCTTTGGGTAAATATCTAGTAGTGCAATTGCTGGATCATAGTGTCGGTCTAATTTTAACTTTTTGAGAACCCTCCAAACTGTTTCCTACTATGGCTGCATCCTTTGCATTCCCAACAGCAGTGCAAGAGGTTTTCTCTTTCTCCACATCCCTGCCAACATCTGCTGTTTCTTATGTTGTTGATTTTAGCCATCTGACAGGTGTGAGGTGATATCCTCATTGTAGTTTTGATGTGCATCTCCCTGATGATTGCATCTTCTCCTGTATATGTTGGCCATCTGTGTGTCTTCTTTGGAAAAATATCTATCATGCCTTCTGGCCATTTCTTAATTGGATTATTCATTTTTGGGGGGGTGTTCAGTCGGTAAGTTTTTTATATATTTTGGATACTAACACTTTATTAGGTATGTCGTTTGCAAATATCTTCTCCCATTTCATAGTTCTGCCTTTTAGTTTTGTTGATTGTTTCCTTCGCTGTGCAGAAACTTTTTTTTTAATGAAGTCCCTATTGGGACTCTAAACAATAAACTATTGTTTATTTTTGCTTTTGTTTCCCTTGCCTCAGGAGATGTATCTAGAAAGAATTTACTATGGCCAAAGTCAAAGCGGTTACTAGCTGTGCTCTCCCTAGAACTTTTATGGTGTCAGGCCTCACATTTAGGTCTTTAATCCATTTTGAATTTATTTTTCTGTATGGTATAAAAAAGTGCTCCATATCATTCTTTTGCATATTGCTGTCCAGTTTTCCAAAACCATTTGTTGAAGAGACCATCTTTATCCCATTGGATATCCTTTCCTTCTCTGTCAAAGATTAAGTGATCAAACATTTGTATCTTAATGAAAGATCTTACTTGAAAGAAGGTTTGCACACAATGTAGTTTCAATGTGTTCAGTATATAGCTATTCCCATATGCTTCCACACATAAGTTTAAAAACACATCTTAATGAAAATGAAGATGTTAACTAAAAGAAAGTTAATACACAGTGCAGTTGCAATGATGGCTTAAATTTTTTGAACAAAAGCTATAAGCTCTCTGTTTGGGTCTGTCTGTATGTTTATGTATGTCTACATATGTATGTTATAAGGTATGTTATTTTCTCTACCTACAGATGATATTGCCAAAACTAGTTTATAAAGAGCTCTAAATAACTGGAAAAAAATTAAGTATTTACATAAGTCAAATATACTCTCAGAAATATAGAAACTTACGCAAATATTTTTCAAATTCACATAATCTGGGATAATCTTGATAAATAAAAACTAAGCAAAGGCTGTTTAACAAAAGTAGGCCTGTCTTTAAAATTTGCCAAAAGGTAAAAATAACAAGATGACAGCTGTTTGATATCTAATCTAAGCATAATTGTTAAAATCAAGTAACTTAAATAAACATAAGGAAGATAATAGTGAATAGTGTATTTAAATAACATATTCACTATCTAAACCATTTTCAAGTAAATTAATATTAAATGCTAAAACAAGTTAATTTTTTAATTTTTTCACAGAGAGACAAATGTCTTTTTCATCTATTAATAAACATGTTTTGTATCACATTGAAAAATGTTTCTATGAGGAAGAATGTATGTCTAGAAGTTATGAAATATATCTATAAATTTACTGAAGGGTGCTAAAATATGGTAGTTCACCACTGTCAGCTCCCTAGTTTTCACTAGAAAGCAGAGATTACTAATAGTTAAGATTTATAATCAGTATGTAAAAATAAAACTACGAAAAATGATGATGAAAGGATGATTTTATATGAAAAATAGGTACGAAAAATAGAATGTGTTTGGATCAGTAATTTATCCAAAACCAAGACATGTGTTTTTGAGTTTGGGGTTTTTTTGGGGGGGGGGTTGGTTTTGTTTTGGTAAGGGAAAAAAGAAAGTCTGTCCTAAAGTAAAATGATTTCAGAATAAGAAAACAAAAGGATGAGACCAATCTAAATGGATGTAAAAACTGTAAAATGTTTGTGGGAAAGGACCCCTGAGAAAGGAATTTTATGTGTAGCCAACCTAAGATTGGAATCAATTTATTGTGTTAAAGAAAGAAATTTTAATATAAAAAAAGAAATTTTTTATAAATATAAAAAAAATTTAATATAAAAAGAACAAATCAGAATTTGATTTTGTTTCTGTTAAACGGATAGGGTTTTCTTAGATTCCTGTTCTACTCTCAAGAGATTGTAAACAAAGGTTTTTCTTTACCTTTAATGTAATTGCATAGAAAACAAAGATCCCATGTCTTAAGAAAATAATTTATTGTGTTTCATGTTATCTTTACCAAGTCTTTGACTACTTAGAAAAATAACTGAGTCTTTTCTATTAAAAGATCCAAGGTTTTTTTTTAACAACTATATTAATTTCTATATTTGTCTTTGAAATCTTTTAATTGTCTTTGGTTGAATGGATAGTTAAGTATTGTTTCACATGACCCTATTTGATCAGATGCTTTAAATCTTTTGACATTTTTAACTTTCCCAAATTAAATTTTGAATGAAGTAAAATATAAATGTTAATTTATTTTGGCCTTTTAATATGTTAAATTGCATGAAAAATATTGTTGATTAAAAAGTAAAGTTTAAACTTCTTAGCTCATATTTATATGGGATATATATCATCAAAATAAATAATTCAGAAATTATATGAAATTTCTAAAAATTTGATATGTTTTGGTATGTTATCAGTCATAATTTTCCAATATACGTCACAATTTACTTGTCAGTTGCATGTATGTGTGTGTGTGTGTGCGTGTATGTGCATGTGTGAACTATTAGCAGACCTTTAACCATGGTTATTTTTAAGTCTTTGGTCATTTACAGACAGTCATTATTTTACTCTGATAATTTTGGAGAAAATAGTGCTTCATTTTCAAAGAGATTCATAGAGAAGATCCCTGCAAACACTCTAAAATGCCAGTTTTCTTGTAACTTTAGGATCATGACATTAAACTGGGTAAGAATTTCTAAAACTTTAATGGAAACTAATTGATTAATAAAGCTGCTAATCCAAAATGACGCAATACAAGAAGTAATTATATAACAGTGAATTAACTGATGAAGATTATTGTGATTTTCATGACTTCATTTAAAACACTGCTGGTTCTTTACTGTTTTATTTCCCACATTTAAAGGGTCCCCTTTTCACCTCTCTTTTAAGCTATCTATAACCTGGAGCAATTTGGTAAAGTGCATCTTTGCAACAAAAGTTGAAACATCTTTCTTTTTCTCCCTACCTGATTCCTCCAGAATCCAGAAACTTTTATTAAATATTCTTATCTCTTATGACAATATATGTATTTGCATAAATTCAATATAAATCTGATCTCCTTGTAACAGGACACAATTAGACAAGTTCTTGTCTTGGCACCCTAACCTTGAGAGGCCTATGAAAGTCTAATCTGAGTTTACTTACGGAAAGTTCCTACAAAGCAGATTTTAAAAAGCCTGTAAGGTCAAACACTGTTCTTGCTGCACTTATATAAATAATCAGACCAAATTTATTGAAAAAAAACTTAATTTGTAAACAAATTTATCTTTCTTTTTTTTTTTAAAGATTTTATTCATTTATTTGACAGATCGCGCAAGTAAGCAGAGAGGCAGTCAGAGAGAGAGGAGGAAGCAGGCTCCCTGCTGAGCAGAGAGCCCGATGTGGGGCTCGATCCCAGGACCCTGGGATCATGACCTGAGCTGAAGGCAGAGGCTTTAACACACTGAGCCACCCAGGTGCCCTAATCTTTCTTTTTTAATAGAAATGGGAATGACTATAGAGAAAAAAAATTATATTTCAATAATATGTCTTTGTGGATAACAGATTTTAATCCTATTAATTGTCTTTGAGATTTTGTTTTTACCTGTAAACTAGATTGGATCCTGAATTCCTCTACTTTCCTCCAATATTTGGTTAGAATTCTCCAAACTAATGTTTCCAATTTTCTCCCATTTTTTTGACTTAGAATCACTACAGAACTAAAGTTGCCCCTTTCCCAAAGTCACACAAGTTAAAGCCAGACAACTTAATATAAACCTAAGAGGAATCACAATCACAATCTTTATGCCTGTTGCTATACGGCCACTCAGAAAGCTCACCAGAGACATTCAAACTGCAACTCAGGAATGTCTGTCAGATTGTCACTGCCCAACACCAGTCCCTCTGAAGATTTTTTGAAACCAATATCCAGAAACCTTCTCAACTGGCTTTTCCCCAAGCTCAGAAACTGAATTTATAATTTGCTTGAACTATCAACTTTTGCGGGGGGTTTTTGTTTTGTTTTCGTAGAAATGCCTCTAATTAAATTACCTGATTCTTTACATCTTGTGGAGCTGACCTGCAACCTCTCCTCTCAAACTAAAACATCCTCATATTCATCCTGTCCTAAGTAGTCATAACAATATGTGATTGTTAATACATCATGCTGTGCATATATAAATAACTTTTTAAAATTATAATCCATTTGAGTTCTTTAACTGGTTAATCTTGGCTTAGGGTAATCTCTGTTCCAGGGAATTTGTCAGTCCTTGGTTATTGTTCTCTGGATAGTCATTATAGTAACCTCTCTAGTGCACTGTATACTCTTGAGGGTTTTAAATGCCTGTGATAGCCATTCACATGCTAAACAGTATCCATCAGGATCCCACAACTGGATCAGATCAATAATAACCACATAAATGATGAAGATAGTGACTACATGGCCCTCTAACCTAAAGACTCAACTAATGGAAAGAGGAAATACGTGCTTCTTCAGCCTGATTACATCAACAGTGGTAAATGAGAATAAGGCGATATTGGTTGGTCACACTCTCAGCCTGCTGGGAGAATAACCAAAGGGCGAAGGCAAAGGGGAGAGGAGAACTGTTAAAAACAAATGAAAACTTTGAAAACTCCCTGAGTGGACAAAAACAGCACAATCATATACACAAAGTTTAATTTAGCTTGTTTTGCAAGACTAACTTGACCTGGGTCCCTTCTTGCTTACGTCTCTGAAATCATAAGCAAAACTTGAACTCTTTCCCCAAGATTAATATGAAATAACCACTGACCAGCTGCCTATCATTTAAGAAAATTCTAATATATCTAATATCTATATGTATATCAATATCTAATATAACCATTCACTGTGAGGAGTAAACAGTCACTGCTTTCTCACTATAAAAGCTACTTTATAACAATATGCCCCTGATTTGAGGGCTCTGAGTTCATGAACTATCTTTTTGATGTGTACACAATAAATTCTTACTAATTACTACTTCAGTGATTCACAGGTTTTACTTTGGTTATTTCTAAACGTTTGACACACTTGAATTATTAATGATCTATTAACAAAGAAGATAAAAAGTAAATAAAAATAATTTATAAAAGAGAACAAAAACCACTAGGAAGGAATTGAGGACAGAAAACTATAAAAACATTGAGGAAGAAAACAGGAGGAAAAAATTGACTACATATTTTAAAATGTATATAACTAATGAAATATCAAACATAAATATCTAAGTACTTTTTCCAGAACTTGGCTTTATTCAGCAATTAATGGTCTTTAAAGATTCATGCATTTATTTATTTTTCAAATGCTTTCCATTTTATTTTGACTCTTTTTTTTTTTAAGATTTTATTTATTTGTCTGAGAGAGAGAGAACACAAGCAGGGGGAACAGCAGGCAGAGGGAGAAGCAGGGTCCTCATTGAACAAGAAGGCCAATGAGGGACTTGATCCCAGGTACCTAGGATCATGACCTGAGCTGAAGGCAGTCGCTTAACTGACTGAGCCACCCAAATCTTAAGAGCCACCAACTCTTAAAATCATCAGAAGTTCAAAATAAAATTCACTGAAGGAAATTCCTTATTTATGTATTTTATTTTGACACTTGCTCAAAACGCCATTAAGATTTGCTTAGTGATCAATGGGCTGATTTGGAATTTCTTGTGTGCCTATAATGTCATATTGAGATACTGCATTATTCTAAGATTCTAAAAATTGTTAATAAAACTCAATAGAACTATTCTATGTTATTCTGTCAAGTGTGAGAATGCAAAACTGCAATATATCTGTAAGTCATAGACATGAACAATATTGTATGAAAATAGAAAACAACCTTAAGAATTGTATAGTATAGACATTGATCTTACAGAACCAACTGTCTGCTGGAGCAAAGATGGATCCTGCACACCCAAACAGCCTCAGACTTACTTAGTGTTCTCTCAATCTCCTAAGACACATGTACCCATCTTTTAAGTCAGGAATAAGATTGTGTCACTCTGGACTATAAACTAATCTCCAAAATACACATTGTGAATTACCTCTTTTGGCAAAGCAAAAGATTTGCTTTGTGATTCTTTGCATTTTACACAAAATTCCAGTTGAATGGGAGGGGAGAAGCAAACAATATATTCAAGGTCATGTATCATTAATGAAAGTTTATTTTCTCAAATAAGTCATGCATTTAAACAAAGCCATAGAATTAGACCAGTGTACAGTTAAGTGCCACACTGTATATTAAGCCATCTGATTTTACCATTTTTGAGCTAAAATATCAAAATCTGCCCCTAGTGTCCTCAAATTGCAAAGCACCAGTTACCAGGCTAAGGTTTGGTGTGTCTACAATTTGTTTCGTGATTTCACAGTTCATTTCAATAGAGACATAATGATTTGTCACAAATTCTGTTATGTTATCAAAAAAATTTCCAAAAGTTCATCTTTGAACTTCCATTTTAACATGATATATTCTTGAACATTTCGTTTCCAGGATTTTGCTTACCATTATTCCAAACAAAATAAACTCCTGGAAAACATAAAATGGAATGCTAGGTGCTATCTGGTATGTATTTTTTCCTTTATTTTGTTGACCATACTAGGAAAACAAAAAGGTTAATTTTGTGCCCAAGTACTACCCAAATCACCTTTCAAAACGTCACTTCCAGAAACATCACTTTTTTTCTGGTTGATATCCCTTTATATCCTAATCTGTAAGTCAAATGAGCATTTCCAGGCAAAAGAAGTAAGAGCTTGGGTGTGCCAGTGGGTTTATTTTTAATTGGAAAAAGAACTTCTCTTTCTTAAAAGTCAGGTAATGATTTCAATGTGTTTCTAAGCAAGACCTGAATAAAATATTAGACAATCATGCTCAAAAGCTATTAGTGGTTTTCTAATCTAATACAAAGGGAGGCAGTTTTTAAAGTAATTGGAGTTTTCTTTATTTGTAGCTGTAGAACTTGCGGGAAATTTAGCAATAAGACCATTTTTTGAAATTTTCATCAGGCAAAGCACTGAATGTCAACTTCTTTATATGTAAATAGGAGAAATATCCTCAAGTATTAGCTGATAAATGTAACACATTGAAAGATTCTATGGAGGTAGATATACAGTATTCATAGGATAAAATCTAGACCTGCAGCAGGAAGAGATATGTCTTTTTACTGTTTTATTTTTCACAGCAGGATCTTGTAATAATTTTTATATTTTTGGAGTCGAATTTGAAGGGTAGAAACTAATATGTTCTTAGATAAAGAGATTTTAACTGAATTAAATGGATCTATGCTTTTTTAACTCTGATCAAAAGTCTCTGTTAACCACATAATTTGCCTGTCCACAATATACTGCAAATGCTTGCACAGGAAATGACTAAGCATGGAGAAATAGATAACTTGTATTTAGAGAAGGAGTTGTGTGACAAGCTAGAAAGCCAAAACAATTGAACTATATTGTGTAAGGGTGAATTGCTTCATTTCCCTTTGAACACTTTAGCATTAAATGCAGAACTTTCTTGGGAATGTTGGGTGCATGGTGTATTGGGTTCATGTTTTTAGTTGATAACTTTTGATAGCTGTGTTAAGTTTCAGGATTAAGGAAGAAAATCAGACAAAGTGCCAAAATATAGACTATTCCAACCACCTTACCCCCAAAAGAAAAGCTCTTTCAAGAATATAAATCCTATTGTGCTATCAAACTGTAGATTTTGCATGGTGGAGGTTCAATTAAGAAAAAAGGATTTATATGCAATTAGCATACAAAACGCCATCTCAGAAACACTTAAATGATGACAAAAGAATTGCTTCCCCATTGCGTCTTTAAAAGGGCACAGACATAATATTTCTTGTTCTGCTGATAGTCGTTTTTTTTATTACTGTTCATCTATTTCCCACTTTTGAAGACTATCTTTCTCTTTTTTAGGAAAGCATATATGAAATATTAAAATGAACCCTACTCACTTGACTGAGAGACAAATTATAATGACTATGATTTTATAGATCATAAACATAATCTAAAAAATAAGAACTTGTCACATTTTTAATACACGGTGATGTATTTTTCAACACTAGCAAGATGCATTAAAATACATTCTCCTTAAGAGATTTCAAATTCACTGCCGGACACTTATGTTTTCACTTTAAATCCAAAGACAATGCTCCAAGTAAAAATGAAAAGTAAATTCCATAGTCAGAAAGTCTAGTGGCTTGTTCCATGGGACTCGAGACTGGACAAATTAATAGCCTGCTGATTCAACCTCTGTGAGTGACAGGCTAAAGTTTAAAAAAAAAAAAGTAAATGTACTTTGGGCCCTGGCTACCAAGCAAGAGTCTTATTATTACTAACAGATGTAAAATCAGTATAAATCTTTCAGCTTTTCAATATAGGGATTTTTTTTAAAAAACCTATAAAAAGAGTATTAGTAGTATTTCTGTTCATCTATTAAAATAAGATAGAAGTCGGAGCTCTCCTCCTCTTCTGGCTAAGAACAGTAAGAGAATCAACATTATGCAAGGCAGTGCTTCAGATCTTTAATCTCTGAACAATTCTTCATTCATTATCATGTCAGCCACTCAGTTAATAGTAAGATTATGTCTAAATTTCAGGGTCTCAGAGATAATTTAATTTAATGCCTAATTTTATAGTCGAGTAAAGGGAATCAACATAGTTCACTCAGCTATTTGGTGGTATAACCACTAGTAAAACTCAAATCTTCTAATTGTCCATCAACAGTTTTGGGGATTTATTTTTCTCTCCTCCATCATACTTAACAGTAATGTTGTTTTATAAACCGAAGTCAGTGGCTTTGAAACGTGTTTGAAGATATGGTGAGAAACAGATTTCACATCATTAGCCCCCCTCCCCCCTAAAACACACACACACATACACGCATGCAAAAAAAAAAAATGACACAAAGTTTCTTGAAACAATACCTACTACATATGATGCTCCAAGGGATTTGTGGCTTCTTTCTTTTATATGCTATTCTATTTATTTTTAAATGGTCATCAAGATCTAATAAAATAATCTTCACTATTTACTAAGTAAGAAGTAAATGATAATACATTTCGAAACAATAAATATAGTCTAACTTTCCTATGTTGTTTTCAAAGAGACATAAAGAAATTTAACTGTAACTTGAAGAACTTATGCCAATAATAAATAGGTATCAGGATGGGGCACATGCCTTTCAGAAGGAGGAAAATCCTAAACAAAGTCGATTGTGCTGATTTTACTCATCATGCATGCCTTCCTCATATCACTATTCACCCAGGCCTGCTTGTTTGATTAACACTCTGGCCCTTCCAGTCAAGAAGAGGATGATCTAAAGAAGCAGCTTTATTTCCCTATAACTGCTTCCACCTTCTCAGTTTCCTTTTCCTGGGCAAAAAAAATTTGCATTCTAGCCACATATTACAGAGATGTCAGAAAATCAGAATAGTTCTCACTATAATTACTTTTCCTCTCGCAAGTAATCAGGTTTCCCAAATTCTGCTGGATAATTCCATGTTAACAATCATTAAATAAATGCTCATGTCTTTTAGTTCAGTGCCCCATTTCATGGTCAGGGACAAGCCATTCTTCTGTCTAATTCCTCTCTCGAAACATGTGATAGGGAGTCCCATGGAATACTTATAAGTCCTTTGACTCTGTCTTGGTAGTCACTTGCCACCTCTGTACCCCATCTCCTCCTGAACGTTCAAATTCTTGTCACTCTCCCACTCTTATTCTGCCTGTCTCATAAATATGCACATCCCTACAGGGACACATATCTGAATTAGGGGATTAGCATGTGCAAACTGACTTGACTTTTAGGGTAATACAGATATGTACCCCCCCACTGCCACACATCTGCCATACCTCTGTGAACACACATAGAGGCCCTCACAACTACCACAAGCTGGTTCAGAGACCAAGTGACTACTGGATAGTTCTGTGATTTTGTTCACTTGCTTTGAGCCAAAACTGAAGCAAAACCTAATATGAGAGAGAGGGAAAGGAGGCATCCTTCTGGTTTAAGAGGATACAGAATGTGGATACTGTATCTCACAGTTCCTCACAATAATTTAAAAACCTGAGGTCTGTTTCCCAGTGCTCTCAGAGGCTACTAGAAAGTTATGTATATAAAAATATATCATCTGGGTAATAATCATATTTGGATTATTACTCAAATTATTTTATAATAATAAAGTATTTATATTTATTATATATATTATAAATAATATATAATAATAAAATAATTTGAGTAATAATAATCTGAATCTGATCATCCGAATGACCATCTGAATTGGGAATGGAAAGGAGAGAATGAAAGGAAGAGGAATAAAAAGAAATGAATACCTTACTAGGTGTTGGATAACACCTGTGTAAACAAAGAACAAAGCTATGCTGAAGTCTTCAGCACAACTTTTATTGACTGTTTTGTGTTCATACGCCTATCAGTTTGTGTTGGGTAGCAGTTATGCAAGTAGTGAAAAGGGTGTTCAGAAAGATAGTACTTGATTATAACAATCACTTATGGTTAAGCTGTCTCTACATCCCTGAAGCATTAATGAGTCCTCAAAAAGAACAAATTAAAAGGAATAAACACACATTGGACCATCGTGCCCCTTGAAACAAGGCATCCTTTATTCCTGAGCTAAAATTATTTTTCAGCCAATAAAGGAGTAGCCTGGTGTGAGGACTCTGCTCTGTGGAGCAGTTCTAGGGGTGGGAGGTGTTGCCGTCCAGACCTCTAAATGGACAGAGAAAAATTTCTGCTTCTCCACATTTCACCCACTGAATCTACATCACATGAAACTACAAAAATAAAAGCCAGAGCTCTTCAAACTTATCCAGATGATCAACCCAGTAATCCTGACTGTAGGTACTCTAAACTTAAAGTAGCACAGCCACCACAGCTTCCTCCCTATGGTGGAAAGAACCTATCCTAATGTAGGTGTACAGTTCTCAGCAAAGAACTATAATCTAGGTGTACAGTTCTTAGCAGACTTAGCACTGCAGCGAAAGCTGCATAAGCAAAGGTGTGGACAAAAAGTTCTCTTGAAAATGTTATTTCCTTTTTATTCCTTTAAGTTAAATGTGGATGGAAACATAGGAGGAAACTTATGTTGTCAAACCACTACTGGGATGGGTTCTTCTTATTGAATGTGGAGTGAAAGGTTAAGCAATGAGAAATCTGGCAAGTCTTTTTGGCCAATCTTTTTCAACAATCTATTTCAGAAGGCCTTACGTGTCTGTGTTCTGCTTTCAACCTCACCATTTGTCTGAGGGTGATGAGGCACAATTGTGACAAGTCACATATGGTTGTTGTCTGCATGTTCCTCAAATTCAACTAAGGTAAAAATAAATAAATAAATAAATAAAGAACAGAAATAAGAAACAATAATGTCTGTCTGTCTGAGATGCTACAAGTAAGTGACACAGAAGCCAAGGTGCCCAGAAAGCAGAGATTTGATTTAGAACTAGGAGTACCTGGAGAAATGTTGAACAGTCTCCCAGAATCATAAATTGTTTCCTCTAGATTGACCTAGAAAAATAATTTGAGCTCTTAACTATGCCTTCTTTAGTCCCCTTACCCAGCTGAGTAAGTGCTTTGGCTATGTTACAACTGCAAACTGGCATGTGGGTGTGTGCTATATGCCCTTAAAGACTTAGAAATATCAGAATCACTTCCACAAGACAACTACATTTTTTCCACAAGACAACTACATTTTAAAGCCAAAGCTTTTATGCAAACATTTCAGAATGTGTGTGTTTAGTGTGGCAAGCATAACGTGATCACTTCATTTGAGAAGAGCAACATAATTTCCCCCCTTTAAAAATGTATGCTTTGAAAAAGTGCTCCACATCACTCTGCATCAGGGAAATACAAACCAAAAGCACAGTGAGATATCACCTTATACCAGTCAGAATGGCCAAAATTAACAAGTCAGGAAATGACAGATGTTGGCGAGGATGCAGAAAGAGGGAACCCTCCTACACTGTTGATGGGAATGCAAGCTGGTGCAGCCACTCTGGAAAACAGTATGGAAGTTCCTCAAAAAGTTAAAAATAGAACTACCCTGCAACCCAGCAATTGCACTACTGGGTATTTATCCTAAAGATACAAATGTAGTGACCCGAAGGGGCATGTGCGCCCCAATGTTTATAGCAGCACTGTCCAAAAGAGCCAAACTATGCAAAGAACCTAGATGTTAATCAACAGATGAATGGATAAAGAAGATGTTTTACACACACACACGCGCGCGCGCACACACACACACACACAAACTGGAATACTATGCAGCCATCAAAAAATCCTGCCATTTGCAATGACGTGGCTAGAACTAGAGGGTATTATGCTAAGTGAAAAAAGTCAATCAGAGAAAGACAATTATCACATGACCTTTCTGGTATGAGGAATTTGAGAGGCAGAGCAGGGGTCATGGGGGATAGGGAGGGAAAAATATGAAACAAGATGTGACCAGGGAGGGAGTCAAACCATAAAAGACTCAAGCTCAGGAAACAACTTGAGGGTTGCTGGGAGGTAGGGGAAGAGGGATAGGGTGGCTGGGTTATGGACATGGGGAGGATATGTGCTATGGTAAGTGCTGTAAATTATGTAAGACTGATGATTCACAGACCTGTACCCCTGAAGCAAATAATACATCATATGTTAATTTTAAAAAATAATAATAATGTATGCTTTATGCATAAACAGGTCACATGAATGTTCACGAAAACTCTGGTTCCTGAGCAGTAACTTACTGAAGAATAGTCAACTGGGGTTTCATCACCTATGGCATTTTTGGCTAAATCAAGAACTCCTTAGCTTAGCAACTGTTTCTGTTCTGTAGAGATAGTGCAATAATGCAGATGCAGCTGAGCGACTACTTAGCAATTGTCCTCATGCTGGTCTCCAGGACACAAATTCATTTTCTATAGGTATGACAGCATCATGGTAGAATGTGAAGAAGTTTATTCATACACAGAAAACTTAGGGATTTTATTTCTTATTTAGTTGTCTTGTCATCAACTGTGAGATGGACTTCTCTTAAATGGAATGAAAGTCAGAGACACTGATATAATTTACCTGAAAAGTAACCCTGGAAGTTTTCAACTTTTTTACACAATATTTGATTTATTTAAGTGATAAGAAATTCCATGAATCATTTTCACAGTTAATCTTTAAAACCTATGGAGAAAAAAAAATAAAAATTAAAATTAAAAAAAAATAAAACCTATGGAGAAAATTTGGTTTACCATGATTCATTTTAGAAAGAAGACTGTATTTGTTGAAATAAATAGCTTGATAAGTAACTAGACTGAAGGTGATACTCCAAGGCAGGTTCAGGTAACAAAAGATGAGATGAGAATTTATGGTGAGACTGGAGAGAGGAAGAAGGCAGACCAAGAAGAAAAGAAAAAAAAAAATGGAGTACAGACAAAAAAGCAAATGGTGGATTTCAGCATAGCAATGAATGACCATGTCATTTTTTAAGTAAACTTGACAGAATTATAAAAGATTTGGTATGAGTGGGCTTCTTTTTAAAATCAGTTGCAAAGTGAAATTCTATTCTTGTACTGATTTTGAGCAAAATATATATGCTAAGTCTGGTTCAGTAGCTGAATATATGATATGTGATATGTGATATGATGAATTGACTCCATCTCTATGAAACCACTGGGAACCTTTCACCATACCTGGAATCCTAAAAAAATAAGAGATCACGTTTTATATAAAAAAATTTTTAAATCAGAATAAATTAAAAAACTCAATATAAAAAAATGATTCCAATAAAAATTGACAAGAAATTAAGGAAATATTTTCTGATCACTAGGTGGAAAGAGAATACCTAACAAAATAAGGTGAAATGAAAGATCGATATTAAGATGCTTCCTTGACCTATATGAACATTTAAAAATATTTTTAAAATTTAAAATGTAAAAATAATCAGCAAATATTGCTATGAATAGGAAAAACAGTAATAAAATACTCAATAAAAGACTTGTACAAATAAATATGGTAAATGTTATACCTTAAACATGAGCAAAAAACATCAATCCTAGAGAAGACAAAAAAGAAAATAGGAGTACTTAATGAGTACATAAATGCTGAAATACTCAATGTTGGTGAGGATGTAATGAGATGAGCAAGCTCACAAACTGCCTGTAGGACTATCAGTTGGTTTAGCTTTTCTAGAAGTCGTATATACCCAAAATCTTCCGGTAAATCTATTTCTGTGATGTTATCCCACTGAAATTATCAGAAATATGAATACATCTTAGTGTAAATATGCCAAATATTATATTATTTATTATATTAAAATAATATTATCCTAAGTGTCCAGGAATGGATAAATAATGATGCCACATACTCAAGACAGCACATTATGCAGCTACTGAAATGGTGTTTTCAATGCATGATCAATGAAGTGATAAAAGGCTATTAGGAGAACAAAAAAGTAGAATACAAAATTATATGCTTACTGGAATTCTTATGGTCTCTATCTTGGTCTCTCTGTCTATATTTAGATACAGAAAACAGACAACAGATACACGAAGCTGGTGAGAAACACAGAAAATGTATCCCATGGCTATATGTGGATTCTCAGAATAAGAAACTTCCACTTACTTTCTCACACTTTTCCACATTTTTCAAATTTTTCAAAATAAGCACGTATTTCTTCTGTGATTTTTGCTTTTGATCACTTTTTACCAATCACAAAACACTATTCTCTTCAAGAACTAATATTATATGTGCTGCCGAAGCGAGCACAGTTCTTCAAGAACTAATAAATAGGAAAAATATACTCCAAAATAAAGAGAAGCTTAAGTTGTGATCTATCTAAAGAATGAAGCCTGCTCAATTTTCTGCAGTATGATCATACAGTGTAAGAAATGACCTAAAGATTGCTACTGTATATTTTTACATATAAGTAGACCCTACACAAAGTTCCACTTCATCACTAAGTGTGGGAATGGTCTGTCCAGTAAGTGTTACTAATAATAAAAACACACACACATACACATCTTATTTGATTATATATTCTGGGGTATATATTCTGTGTGTTTGTGTGTGTGTGTGTGTGTGTGTGTGTGTGTGCATGTGTGATGCCAAAGAATACACTACTGACTTCCAAATGAGCTGATGCAACAGACTTATCAAGACAAAATTATCCTGTAGCCTCTTTGTAAGTTCCAAGTTCATTTGTAGTTACCATACATTTGGGAAAATTAGTTATCCTTAACTGACAGAAATCCTATCATCATAGTCTGAGCTTTTGCAGTTTCTAAAGCCTTAACAGCCAGAACTGTGCGGGCATAGAGTATAAAGCTACTAACACTGTCAAAACCCCCGGCAGAATAAGCTGAGATCACGATTGTTGAGACTGACATCAATCACAACTGAGCCAACAGAGTCAAGTCTTCCAGCCTCTGAAAATGTTATGACTACATCTATTATTTCCCATCTCTGATTTTATCAGCCCATCGCACCAAATTCCTCAGGATTTTAGATTACCAACTTTTTTTTCTTTTTTCTTATTTTTTTTGGGGGGGGGTTGGGGTTTTTTTTTTGCATGTTAAGCTCTAACCTTTCACTCTTAACTAGTTCTTTCCCACTGGCAAGAAAGTGGACTGAATTTCTCTCCCATTAAATAAATACAAAAATAATAAATGCAAAATCCTCTATATGCCTTCTAACAAACATTGGATCTCTTATCTCCTTCCACAACATCTCAAAAGACTTCCTTGTAGTTCCTGTCTACACTGTATTTTCTCCCAATCACTTCTCAATCCATGGTTAAGTCCAAGATATATTTTTTAGTAGTTATCTTATTAAGTGTCTTTTTTTAAAAATCTGAAGCTCTAGCCATTTCTCAGAGACTACATCTCAAAAGGCACCTCAGAACTACACCAAATTTATGATCGGCCACACCCACCCCAGCCATCACCACTATTCCTAATTTCGCTCTATTTTTATGCTATTTCATGGAACAGTAAAATCTCATTAAGTTGCATAAACCATATATTTAAGCATCATTCATTATACATCCTTTACTATTTCCTTGTCCAATATAAATCCTAATCTGGCTGCTTTTTGCTTCCCAAAAGGTATCCGTTTTTCCTACCTCTATCATATCTTGACTGGTCTTGCTGCCTTCACTCTTGCCTCCCTCCAATCTCCATTTTGCAACCAGAATATTTTCAAAATGCAAGTGTGACGATGTCCTTCTCTGCTAGAAACCTGAAAGGGGTTTCTATTAGATCATTAAGCATCTTTCATGTGTTCTAAAATACCATTCACATTCCTAGCTGTTGCCTCTCTCTTCATTGCCTCTCCTACCATCTCTACCTGCTGTCTGTGCTCAGAGCGTGTTAACTTCTTCCACATCCTAAAGAGGACAAGTTCCACCTTTCCAGAGTGCATGTCATTTTTCACCCTAACTGAAATGCTCATCACCAAGACACCTCATTGCTATTATTTAATTCTTACTCAAGTCTTACGTTTTAGTATATATATAACTTACATTCTTATATCACTTAAGTTGACTTTTCAAAATCAACCTCCTCCAGCATAGACCAAGTCTCATAATACCCTTTTTTTCAGGGTAGTTCTCACAGTTTTGATTTTAAATTGTAGCTACAACCCCTTTACTGCCTAAAATATATTATGAATGAATACATGAATAATTAATTAATATGTACTAGGTACTGGGTGGCAAGAGAGATTTTAAAATAAATAAAGCTCAGTTCCTTCTCTCCTTGCTGATGGGAAAAAAACCTAGGCAAATAATTAAAGGCATAATGCAGTGTTATAAGTATTGCAATAAGGAAATATTCTATGCAAGTTTGTGGAGAGGAAGATCCAATTAATTCTGTATGGAAGGGACACGGCAGGCAGGCTTCAAAGAAAGGCTGACATTTGTGCTAGACTTTGAAGGATGATCTGGAGTTTGTGAGGTGAAGACATTGAGACAAAGATATTCTATGCATAAAGAATTGTATCAGCAAAGTCAAAAAGGTACTGACATGCATGGCGGGTATCAGGAACTTAGCATTAATGCTTCATTGTGTCCAGAACATATAGTGTAAGGGGGGTGTAATGCAAGATAAAACAAAGAATTTGGGATAAAACTGCCAAGTTGCTGAAATGCTATTCAAAGAACTCTATAGTCTGTACTTTCTCTGAATACAGTGGGATCCCTTCTGTTTCACCTGCAGGTTTCTCTTCTAGCTTAGGAGACTGAGTGGATTATAAGAGAATTTACTGAGACAATGGACATATATGGAGAAAAATGTGCTGTGGAGATGAGTGCCTTTTAGAACATATAATCTAATAAAAGACATACACTACTGCTACCTCTCTTATGGTAATATGCAGGAAAACCTTGTTTTTCTTAAGAGCTGAAGAAAGAGTATCTTAAGGAGATCCCATCATTTGCTCATGAAGTCTTTGGATAACTCTGCTTAGAGTCTAGGCTAATAACTAGGAACTGCAAACCTGGGAACCAACTACATGGAATTTCTATCCAATATAGGAATATAGGAGGAAATACAGAAAATTAGCAGTTTGGGAAAGATCGAGAAAGAGGGAAACACTGTAACTGGCACCTGAGAAGAGATTGCCAGTGGATATTTGGAGGTGAAACGTGTGATATGTGTGGTGCAGGACTCTTCTTCAGTTCCTCAGTGGATCCTTCAGTGAATTCCACATTTCTCACTAATGCCTTTGGAATTATGTTTTCTTTTAGGAGAATGCAAAGAAGTGACCAGGGCTATTTCATGCCTGATGCATGGAGCAATCAGAAGAAAACGATATATGGGTTTCAACACACTTTAAAAGCCTTATAGAATATAAAGCAGTATACAGAAGCAGAGAAATTTAGTAGCATAAAGCTCCTGTTTGAGACTTCCTGAAACGGAAGAGAACATTCCACAGAGAGGGATAAAGCATAAGCAAGGGCACAGAGGCATAAGATAGTAATCTGGGATAACTACATGTGTAAAGGGTAAAAGAAAGAAGGAAATAGTGGGGAATGATTAATGACTTCAGGCCAATTTTTGATTAAAATATAGAGTCCATATTTATTTTTTCCCAATAGTATTTGATAGTATTTAATAGTACTAGTTATTTTAAATATTTTATTATGAATACTTGCAAAAAGGCATAATGAATAAAACAATAATCACATAAGGAGGCAAAAAGAAGTTCAGCAGGTCTCCACCACTCTATTGTTGAAAAAAATGTTTTGAATGTTTTGAATGTGCTGAAAAAAATGTTTTGAAATTTCACTAAATAAACTTTTTAAACAATGCATATAAGAGCCACTTTTGTGGGGTAACCATGTCCTCCTCGCATGCACAAAATCATGGATTATTTCCTATAATATCCCCATGAAGAAAAGGATGTTCTTGATAAAAGTCAAGGCTTAATAACTAAAATAAAGGTCTGTCTCCTGGTTGAGGATGAATTTATGGTAAGAGTACTCAAGAATAAGAATTTCCTCCCCCTTCACTCAGATACATGGCTTATGTTGGTATATGCTAAATACAACTTCCTGCTCAGGGTCAAAGTGAAGTCTCCTTCAATTTACAGGTTAGATGAGCAAATATACATCACTAATTCTGTAAAGCTCTCATAAAAAATAAAAAGATTAGTATCATTACATTGCCATTATATTTTAATAATTATTAAAACAAAGGACTACCAACTATAGATGGCTCAATAGACTTGGTGCTTCCTTCCTCTGCATCTGTAATGAATTAAACAGATTTTATATTTTCAACAAATCAATTGCCTATTCCCTAATTTACATTATCGTTCTCTTAGAAAAGATGAAACATTTTACTCTTATGGCAAGGTGTGATGACAGACTGAATGAGTACAGGGTTTTTATGCAAATTATTCATTGACACTAGCAGAACAGAAAATATCACTTAATATCAAAGATAAATTAGCCAAAAAATTATTTTAAAAAATTCTCCCAACTTAATTTTAAAGCCCAAGATTACTAACACACCTATGATTCTTGCTGCACACATAACATATTTAAGGGAAAAACACTGCTCCATCCATAATTCTCTAAAAATTTTCTTTCCTTCTTTTCCAAGACATCAAGGAAAATGATATCAATTATTTATCTTATCTATAGCATGTTACAGGACTTCTTGGTTGCTCAAAAATATTACAGGACTTCTTGGTTGTTCAAAAAAAAAAATACTGAATCTATAGCCATCCAAAAATCTTCAGTGAAAGTGAATAGTGACTGTGTAGGAGAGTTTCTCTCACATTTCATCATGTACCTTCTCTAACTCACACTAAAATAAGGTGACTCTTAGAATCATTTTATTAACATTACTTAACCATGTTAAGGAAAATCGCTCTCAGAATGAATTTAGTCCAACCAAAGCAACCCTCTGGGAAATCATTTAATCAAACTGTCAGGCTAATCATGGTTTGTTAAGTGCCTGAGGCCTTATTTAAAACCTGAATATACTGAAAACAAACCACACCCTCACTATTAACCTTAATACTGTCATGAAACTGGCTAGCTC
Source organism: Mustela erminea (assembly GCF_009829155.1). NCBI lineage: Eukaryota > Metazoa > Chordata > Mammalia > Carnivora > Mustelidae > Mustela > Mustela erminea. The sequence goes on along the minus strand of NC_045628.1, from coordinate 46,810,933 downwards.
AAATACCTGAGAGACAAATGAGGAGCTCACAACTTTCACCTACTCTAAATTTATCCCAAGTTCCTGCCAGACCACACCAACAACCACATTAAAAAGTAATAACAGGGGTACCTGGGTGGCTCAGTCAGTTGAGCCTCCAACTCTTGCTTTTGGCTCAAGTCATGATCTCAGGGTCATGAGATCAAGCCCCACATGAGGCTCCATGCAGGGTTTGGAGTCTGCTTAAAATTCTCTCTCTCCTTCTGCTCCTTCCCCTCAACAGCCCCCACCCCTGCTATCACAGGCTTATACACTCTCTCTCTCAAAAAAAAAAAAAAAAAAAAGTAATAATAATAATAATAAACAATAATAGTACTTTCTGGGATGATGATTGGTTATCTCTGCTGTTATTTTCTTAATTCTCTTTATAAATTTAGGTTCATTGCTATGCCAAGATTTATGACTTCCAAACATAAAATATTTCTAAAACTAATATTCAAGAAAATGTAATAGCCCTGATTCACGGTGAGGTTGCATTAGTTCAGCAAATCTATCCAAGCACAAATATAGAAGTTTTGATGTTGTGCCCTATTTCTCAGTAGTAATATGTCAGTTCTCATTAGATATATAATAAAGTGTATTGCAAGACCTTTTAAGTTAGCAACCATTCTGACAAAAACCTGGTATCAGGATGAACAGCTGTTGCAAAGAAGTGATTCTTAAGGAAATATAAATGTAATCAACCACTATTGAAAAAGAGAATTATAATATAAAAAAATTAGCAGGCATAAATTCTCCGTATTTTTGAGTAGCTGGTTAAGTATTCTCTTTTCCCAAATATTAGCAAATCTCCAACTGTAATCACCCATGCTCTAGTAGTTAATGCTCCTTCAAATCTTTCTCCCACCACCTTCTGTAATACATTTTTTCAGTCATCCAAAAACCAGTGAAAACATTGACACACATTTTATTTATCATGCCAAAAGCAAAACTGTGAAAAAAAAATAAAAATTGAAACAGAGCCAGATACAAAAGATTTCAACTTCTAAAACATAGTATCAGTTTTTTTGAGCTTTCCATCCTAATGCCTTTAATCATATTTGTCCCCAAACATGACTGAATAAATGTGCAAAAGACAGCTAAGCTGCATATACTGTTAGGAAAAGTGTCCCACAAAAGAAAAAGTAGAGGACTAAATAAGTATGAAGAGAGAGAACAGGGAGACATTACAAATGATCTTCATTAAAACAACTGTGTTAATTAATCTTCAATGAACATCAACATTCGCAATCATTTTTAAATTCATGCAGTTTAAAAATAACAGTTCAATCATAACTCTAAAAAAATACTTATATGCAATTAATCCTTGCAAAGTTTATGTTTTTCAAATAGAAACTTTCATAATTTTTATCTCATAATTTTTCACTTATTCGCAAGGGACAGCCACACCTACTAGGACCACCTCCTATTTATTCAGGAATACTTTTGAAAGCCCATTATAGGCAGAATCTATGCCAGACACTCCTATCAAAAGAAATGTGAATAGCTACCTTTAACTTACCTTTTTACTATAAGATTAGGTTTTGTATATTTGATTGTAAGTGCTGAAAGAGGGTTCAAAACTATGGAAACATCATTTACTGTAAAAGGCATGTGATGTGTGGGGTTTTTCACTGTGAATAAGCGGTCAGAAGACCAGAGAAATACCAACATGGCATCAAAAATCAATAATGACTGAACATATAAAAATAGAAACAAAAAGGCACAATCAGGAAAAGAAATATTCCTCTCAGGTACCAAAACCATGAAGGAAAGAGACAGAGTGAAATATTTTTATAAACGTGAAAATACCGTCCTACTCTAGGAGAGGCAGCCTCATAATTATGGCTGTTTTGTTTAATGTTGTTTTGGTTTTTACTCCCTTTGTGTATATGCTAAAATTAAAATATCAGAAAGTTGAGTCAACATAAATCAATGGGGCATCACTGCAGTCACTGAATAAAGTATCTGTTTCTTCAACAACCACTAATGACTGTTAAAAATCATTTTAATGAATATAACTATTAAAAAGTTGGAAGTGTCTAGGGCCACCTGGGTGGCTCAGTTGGTTAAGTGTCTGCCTTTAGCTCAGGCCATGATCCCAAAGTCCTGGGATCTAGCCCCACATCAGGCTCCCTGCTTCTCCCTCTGCCCCTCACCTTGCTTATGCTCTCTCTTTCTCTCATATAAATAAATAAAATCTTAAAAAGTTGGAAGTGAGAAATGTCTAATTCTCCTCACCCAGAGAAATTTGACTACCACCCCTTTTATACCCCATTCAAACTTCTCTCGTAGCACATAACACTTTACTGTACTTCTTAGTAAGTATGTCTCATTTTATATGCCATGATCATCTGGAGGGTAAGGACTTTGTCTTATGTAACATGGTACCCATAATGCAGGGTAGTATATAATAGCATTTCCTAAATAAGAAACAGGAAATGTATATTTGAACTTGATTTCTAACTGATCAAATTCAGAAAAGGATATAAAACCAAGAGTACTACTAGTTTGTCTTGGAAAAATCAGTTTGATTTTAAAATGTAGTATTTTCATTAACATTGCTGTGGTTCTGTTGGCTAATATTGCAAGGCCTATATCTTTAAATTCTGCTTATATAATTGGCTTTCAGCATGACACAGATTAAGTCATTCAAACTCTCTACCCCTTAGTAGTACAATTTATTCTAATTTACCTTGCAGTAAGGTTGGGAGAAAAGAGCTATGAAGCAAATTATAATATAAAAGTCTATGTAAAAATTAATGGCGAGAACTTTGACTTATAAAAAGTGATTATAATGAAATAAAACAATTCTGGATTCAGCAGAAACTTATATCAGAAACATAGCAGCTATAGAAACAACTTCAAAGTTATTTCAACTACTGCTTATCCTAACAGCATTATATCCGGATCATAATTGGGATATTTATTCTTGTAGCTCCTGAATATATTTCTAAAATTATCTAATATGCCTTATTTTCTAATAATAAACACAATGAAGTTATAAAGCTTATTACTTATTTTAAAATCCACAACTCCGAACTAGGACAATGAATTTATAAATTTAACCAAGGAAATTAAAGACTTATACTCTGAAAACTAAGAAGATGATGAAAGAAATTCAAGATGACACAAATAAATGAAAGGATACACCACATTCATGGATTGGGAGAATTAATATTGTTAAAATGTCTATACTACCCAAAGCAATCTACAAATTCAAATTCTGTTAAAATACCAATGGTGTCTTTCAGAGAACAGAAGAAATACTACTAAAACTTGTATGGAACCACAAAGACCTTGAATTACAAAAGCAATCTTGAAAAAGAATAAAGCTGGAAGTATCACATTCCAGATTTCAAACTATACTACAAAGTTTTAGTGACCAAAACAGTATGGTATTGTCACAAAAACAGACATATAGATCAACGGAAACAAAGAGAAAGCCCAGAAATAAACTCATGCTTTTATGGTCCATTAACCCAAAACAAAGAATATACAGTGGGGAAATGAGAATCTCTTCAACAAATGATGTTGGGAAAACTGGACAGCTGCATACAAAAGAATAAAACAGGACCACTTCCTTACCTCATATATAAAAATAAAATCAAATGGGATTAAAAAAAAAACTTAATGTAATATCTGAGGCCATAAAATTCCTAAAAGAAAACACAGTGAATTCAGATAGATAGACATATATTTATATTATAAATATAAATTATGCATTATGTTTAATATTTAGTATAAATACTAAATTATTATATAAGTTTATATTATAAGTATAAACTATATTTTGGATCTGTCTCCTCAACCAGAAGAAAAATAAACAATTGGTACTATAGCAAGCTAAAAAACCTTTGCACAGTGAAGAAAACTATTAACAAAATAAGGCACCCTATAGAATGAGAGAAGATATTTGCAAATGATAAATTCTGTAAGGGGTTATTATCAAAAATATATAAAGAACTCATACAACTCAACACCAAACAATAAATAATCTGACTTTAAAATGAGATGCTTGAACAGACATTTTTCCAAAGACAACATACAGATGGCCAACGACACAAGAAAAGATGTTCAAAATCATTAATCATTAAAGAAACAAAAATCAAAGCCACATTGAGATATTATCTCACGCATATCAGGAATGAATGGCTAGTATCAAAAAGACAAGTAATAACAACTGTTGATTAGAATGTGAAGAAAAGGGAACTCTTGTGCACTGTTGGGAATAGAAATTGATGCAGCCACTGTGGAAAACAGCATGGAAGTTTCACAAAAATTAAATACAGAAATACCATATGATCTAGCAACTCTACCTCCTGGTACTTACTCAAAGAAAATGAAAATACTAATCCAAAAAATTATATACATCCTTATGTTCACAATAGCATTACTTACAATAACCAAGATATAGAAGCAGTGTAAGTGTCCATCAATAGATGAATAGATAAGATGTAGTATACACTGAAATATTACTCAGCCATAAATAATAATGAAATCTTGCCATTTGCAACAACATGGATAGGCCTAGAGGATATTATGCTAAGTGAAGTAAGTCAGAGAAGACAAATACCTTATAATTTCACTTACATGTAAAATTTAAAAAGCAAAATTAACAAATAAAACAAAAACAGAAACAGACTCATAAATACAAACAACAAACTGGTGTTTGTTAGAGGTAGGGGGTAGGGAAAACGAATTAAGAGATACAATATTCTAGTTATAAATAAGTCATGGGAACGGAAAGTACATCAGGGAAAATATAGTTAACAATATTATAATAACTTTGGTAACAGTAAATGGACTTATCATGGTGCTCATTTCTTAATGTAGATAAATGTTGAATCACTATGTTGTATACCTGAAACTAAAATAATATTATATGTCAACTACACTTCAATAAAAAAGGAGAAAAAATAAGAATAGATTTAAAACTCCTAGATAACAAGAACTACTTTTTTTCCATGCTTTTTGTATACCTCATAATACCCAGCAAAGTATATCGCAGAGAGCAAATAAAAGTACTTGATCTGTTTATCTTAAAAAAAGAAACACAAAAAAAAAAAAAAGAAAAAAAAAGAAACACAGTGGAGTCTTTGGTTTCAGCTCCAGCATGTAAAGGAACGAGAAGTTGTCACTCCTATTCTTACAACAAAAATATCTGGACAAGTCAAAAATCAATTGCTTTTCTTGGATCTATGAGAGAACTGAGATCATTGCCAGAATACCACTCTGAAATCTAGAAAGACAGGCACACGCAGAAGTATGCAATCGAGTAAGATATCCATACCTGAAGCAGAGAGCCATAAACTGGTAGAAATACTTAAAAAGTAATTTCAGCAAACTGCTGGAAGTTGAGTTTGGATTACTGACAGAAACACTCCTGGTATTCCCAGTCATATGAGAGTATCCACATTTTTATGGAAGCTACTTCCAGAAGCTCCACCAGGTTCTCAAGGTATATAAAGGCTCTGGCAGAAGGAAAAGAGTAATGTTGTAAAACGTGCCTAAAACTTTCTCCATAAAAAAGGTCTACTCTCCAGGGATGAAGTTTGCCAGAGCACAATCCTGAAATATTTTCCTGTTGAGGGAAAGGAATTCCTCCCCATTCTATCCCCCTCAGCCTCCTAGTCATAGTGAAATGGGGAGAAAATGTAATCAATAAGGAAAGAGATGGAAAAAGGATGTACCCAGGGGAGGGACAAGGGGAGGTGTAGGAATAGGTTTTGGAGGGGGTTATACCACTGGAGAAACACATGAAAGTCAGTCACTGGGCCAAGACACCAGCCCAATAAAGATAGATTTAATCAGTTTTAGCCCAAAGCAGTCAGAAGAAAATAATAAAAATTAGGCAGAAATCAATAAAACTGAAAATAAGAAACCAATTGAGAAAATCATCAAAAGCAAAAGCTAGTTCTTTGAAAAGATCACTAAAATTGGTAAACCATTATTAGCGGTGTAAACAGAGGAAGTAGAGAGTAGAGAGCTGGTTTAATATTTGAAAATCAGATGATGTAATCTACCACATCATCAGGATAAAGAAGAAAAAAAATATGATCTATCAATAAAGGCAGGAAAAAATGTAACAAAACCTAACATTCTTTCATCATAAAAATAGTCAGCAAAATTAAAACAGGGGGAAACTCCGTTTAATTTGATAAAGAATCTATAAAAATTCTGCAGGTAACATAATACTTAATGGTAAGAAACCAGACACTTTTCTCCTTAAGACCAGGAATAAGACAAGGAAGTCCTCTCTTGTTTCTACAGTATTTCATAATGATTTTAATTTGAATTTCTCTAGTCATGTTAAACATATCTCCATGTGTTTATTTGCCCTTTATATGCCTTATTCAGTAAAGTCTTCTGTTTCTTTGCCTACTTCCAAGTGGATTGTTTGTGGGGGATTTTTTGGTTTTGTTTTTTACTTTTAAGGTTAGAGAGTTTTTTAATTATTCTGAATATGGTTCTTTGCAAAGAAAGGATTTGAAATTGTTTTCTCCCAGTTGGTGGCTTATCTTTTCATTGTCTAACAGGGTCTTTCACAGAGCAGGTTTTTTCATTTTAATGAAGTTCAATTTATCAATTTTTTATTTAAAGGATTATCATGTCTAAAAACTTGTCATCTAACATCAAGTCATGAAGATTTTCTACTATATCCTCTTTTAAAAGTTTTGTGCTTTTATCTTACACATTTAGTTCATAATAATCCATTCTGAGTTCAGTTTTGACATGTGAATTGTTACCTACCATTTGTTAAAAAGATTATTTACCTCCATGGAATTATTTTTGCAAGTTTGTCAAAAAACTACAACTTCAGGGTCACCTGGGTGGCTCAGTGGGTTAAGCCTCGGCCTTCAGCTCAGGTCATGATCTTAGGTCCTGGGATCGAGCCCTGGCACTGGGCTCTCTGCTCACCAGGGACACTGCTTCCCCCTTTGTCTCTCTGCCTGCCTCTCTGTTTACTTGTGATCTCTGTCAATTAAATAAATAAAATCTAAAAAACAAAAAAAACTACAACTCCAGTTTAACATGCATAAATTTAATTAACTGTCAATTTCAAATCACAACTGTAAAGCTATTTTGTGGCATAGGGTAATATTTAAGAGAATCTCAGTTTCATCTTATTTAAGTTTAATTTCTTAGATTTATTTTTTAAAATGTGAGGGGGGAGAATTTTTTTCCTATATTTTCTTCTTTTTTATAAATTTTCTTCATTTCAACTTTATTGAGATACCTCATGTCCTACTGACAAATGGGAATTATATTTAAGGAATACAACTTGATGTTTTGATATTTAAATTACTCCAATTTTTACCACAACCAACTGGCATTTACTCCTGGGCTGCAAGGGTGGTTCAATACCCACAATCAATCAATATGATACACTACATTAATAAAAGAAAGAACAAGAATCATATAATCCTATCAACAGATGCAGACAAAGCATTTGACAAAGGCCAGCAACCTTATGGATTAAAACTTTTCACAATGTAGGGATGGAGGGAACATACTCAATATCATAAAAACCATAGACAAAAAGCCAATAGCAGATATCACTCTCAGTGGCAAAAAACTGAGAGCTTTTCCCAGGTCAGAAACACAACAAGGATGTCCACTCTCACTACTGTTGTTCAACATAGTACTAAAGTTCTAGCCTCAGCAATCAGGAAACAAAAAAAAAAAACAAAAAAAAAAAAGGCATCTGAATCAGCAAAGAAGTCAGACTCTCACTCTTCGCAGATGACATAATACTCTATGTGGAAAACCCAAAGGAGTCCACCCCAAACTTGCTAGAACTCATACAGGAGTTTAGCAACGTGGCAGGAATTAAAATCAATGCACAGAAATCATTTGCATTCCTATACACTAACAATGACACAAATAAAAGAGAAATTAAGGAGTCGATCCCGTTTGCAATTGCTCCCAAAAGCATAAGATACCTAAGAGAAAACCTAACCAAGGAGGAAAAGGATCTGTACTCTGAAAGCTATAGAACCGTCATGAAAGAAACTGAGGAAACACAAAGAAATGGAAAAACGTTCCTGCTTATAGACTAGAAGAACAAATATTGTTAAATGTCTATGCTACCTAGAGCAATCTATACGTTCAACACAATCCTATAAAAATACCATCAACTTTTTTCGTAGAGCTGGAATAAATATTCCTAACATTTGTGTTGAACTGGAAAAGACCCCAAATAGACAAAAGAATGTTGAAAAAGAAAACCAAAACTAGTAGCATCACAATGTCAGACTTAAAGCTCTATTACAAAGCTGTCATCATCACGACAGTATGGTACTAGCAAAAAAACAGACACATAGATCAATGGAGCAGAATAGAGAACCCAGAAATGGACCTTCAGCTCTATGGTCAACAATCTTTGACATAGCAGGAAAGAATATTCAATGGAAAAAAGACAGCCTCTTCAACAAATGGTGTTGGGAAAATTGGACAACCACATGTGGAAAAATGAAATTGGACCATTTCTTTACACCACACATGAAAATGGACTCAAAATGGATGAAGGACCTCAATGTGAGAAAGGAATCCATCCAAATCCTTGAGGAGAACATAGGCATCAGCCTCTTCGACCTCAGCTGCAGCAACGTCTTCCTAGGAACATCCCCAAAGGCAAGGAAAGCAAAGGCAAAAATGAACTATTGGGATTTCATCAAGATCAAAAGCTTTTGCACAGCAAAGGAAACAGTTAACAAAACCAAAAGACAACTGACAGAATGGGAGAAGATATTTGCAAACGACATATCAGATAAAGGGCTAGTATCCAAAATCTAAAAAGAACTTCTCAAACTCAATACCCAAAGAACAAATAATCCAATCAAGAAATGGGCAGAGGACATGAACAGACATTTCTGCAAAGAAGACATTCAGATGGCAAACAGACACATGAAAAAATGCTCCACATCACTCGGCATCAGGGAAATACAAATCAAAACCACAATGAGATACCACCTCACACCAGTAAGAATGGCTAAAATTAACAAGTCAGGAAATGACAGATGCTGGTGAGGATGGAGAGAAAGGGGAACCCTCCTACACTGTTGGTGGGAATGCAAGCTGGTGCAACCACTCTGGAAAACAGCATGGAGGTTCCTCAGAAAGTTGAAAACAGAACTACCCTTTGACTCAGCAATTGCACTACTGGGTATTTACCCTAAAGATACAAACGTAGTGATCCGAAGGAGCATGTGCACTCGAATTTTATAGCAGCAGTGTCCACAATAGCCAAACTATGGAAAAAACCTAGATGTCCATCAACAGATGAATGGATAAAGAAGAGGTGGTATATATATACACACAATGGAATAATATGCAGCCATCAAAAGAAATGAAATCTTGCCATTTGCAATGATGTGGATGGAACTGGAGGGTATTATGCTTAGCGAAATAAGTCAGTCGGAGAAAGGCAACTATCGTGATCTCCCTGATATGAGGAAGTGGAGATGCAATGTGGGGGGTTTGGGGGTAGGAATAGAATAAATGAAACAAGATGGGATTGGGAGGGAATAAACCATCAGAGACTCTTAATCTCACAAAACAAACGAGGGTTGCCTGGGGGAGGGGGGATAGGGAGAGGATGGTGGGGTTATGGACATTGGGGAGGGTTATGTGCTATGGTGAGTGCTGTGAAGTGTGTAAACCTGGCTATTTATAGACCTGTATCCCTGGGGCTAAGAATACATTATATGTTAATTTTAAAAAAGAGAAATTTAAAAAAAAACCTTTAAATACAATCATTTTTGGAACAAAGTTATAAAACCTTATTCAAATTGTCAGATAATCTAAATATAATTTATTATTTGGTTGTGTGTGTGTATGTGAGCAAAGATATACATATATTTGTATGTATAATACAAGACAGCCTCTTCAACAAATGTTGTTGGGAAAATCAGATAGTCACATGCAGAAGAATGAAACTAGACCATTTCCTTACACCATACACAAAAACAGACTCCACATGGATGAAAGACCTAAATTTGAGATAGGAATCCATCAAGATCCTAGAGGGGAACACAGGCAGCAATCTCTTCAATCTCAGTCACAGCAACTTCTTGCTAGACATGTCTCCAAAGACAAGAGAAACAAAGGCCAAAATGAACTATAGGGACCTCATCAAGATAAAAAGCTTCTGCACAGCAAAACAAACAGTTGACAAAACTGACAACTGACAGAATGGGAGAAGATATTTGCAAATGTCTTATCAGATAAAGGGCTTATCTGATTAAGAGCTAGTCTCCAAATCCAGAAAGAACTTTTCAAACTCAACACCCAAACAACAAATAATCCTGTCAAGAAATGGGCAGAAGATATGAACAGACATTTCTCCAAATAACACATACAAATCACCAACAGATATATGAGAAAATTACCAACATCACTCAGCATCAGGGAAATACAAATCAAAACCACAATGAGATATCACCTCCCACCAGTCAGAATGGCTAAAATTAGTAAGGTAGGAAATGACAGATGTTGGCGAGGATGTGGAAAAAGGGGAACTCTTATTGTTGGTGGCAGTGCAACTTGAGCAGCCACTCTGGAAAACAGTATGGAGTTTCCTCAAAAAGTTGAAAATAGAGCTATCTTACGACCCAGCAATCACACTACTAGGTATTTACCCCAAAGAAACAAATGTAGTGATCCAAAGGGGCACCTGCATCCCAATGCTTATAGCAGCAACATCCACAATAGCCAAACTATGGAAGGATCCCAGATGTCCATTGACAGATGAATGGATAAAGAAGAAGTGGTATATATACACAATGGAATACCATGCAGCCATCAAAAGAAATGAAATCTTGCCATTAGCAACGACATGGATGGAACTAGAAGGTATAATGCTATGTGAAATAATCAGAGAAAGACAATTATCATACAATTTCATTCATATGTGGAATTTAAGAAATAAAAAAAGGAGCATAAGGAAAGGGAGGGAAAAATAAAATAAGACAAAATCAGAGAGGAAGATAAATAAGAAACAAACTGAGGTGAGGAAGGGGGATGTGGTTCCTGGGTGATGGACATTAAGAAGGGCATGTGATGTAATGAGCACTAGGTATTATATAAGACTGATGAACTGGGGAGCCTGGGTGGCTCAGTGGGTTAAAGCCTCTGCCTTCAGCTCAGGTCATGATCCCAGGATCCTGAGATCGAGCCCCAAATCGGGCTCTCTGCTCAGTGGGAAGCCTGCTTCCCTTCCTCTCTCTCTGCCTGCCTCTCTGCCTACTTGTGATCTCTGTCAAATAAATAAATAAAATCTTAAAAAAAAAAAAAACTGATGAATGACTGAGCTCTACCTCTGAAACTAGTGATATACTGTATGTTAATTGAATTTAAATAATCTTTTAAATTAATTAATAAATACTCAAAATTTTAGTTCTTGGTCTGGCAATTGATATATTTCTTTTTTAATCAAACACATTAAATGTACAAATTCCATTTAAAGTGTTGAAAAGTGATTAAATAAATATGTCAATAATACCACGTATTATTGAAAGGCCCCTTAAAAGTGATTACTAGAGCTTTGTAGACATATCAATAGCAAAATAATTCACACAAGCTGTGAATTATGTCTTCTGATTTGCAAGTGCAGTAAACTGAACACTAATTTTAAAAAACAAAGAACACCTATTAAATAGCTAAAATGAAAAATTATAATAATACCAAATTCTGGAGATAATGCAGACAAACTTAGCCTTTCATAAGTTGCTACTAGAAATATAAAATTTACATCTACTCAGGAGAACAGTTTGGAAGTTTCTTACAAAATTAAGTATGTACTGAACACATGACACACAGCAATGCCAACCATGGGCATTTATTCCAGGGCAATAAAACTTATGTTCACATAAAACCTGGTATATAAATGTTCATAGCAACTTTATCTGTAGGAGCCAAATACAGGAAACAATCTAAATGTCTTAAAGAGATGAATATTTAAACAAGGTGTAATACCTCATTACCAGAGAATACTACTCAATAGTCAAAAAGGAAGGAACTACCGAAAGATGTAACAATTTGGATGAATCTCAAGGAAATTACGCTGAATAAAAAAATCTCAAGGAAATTATGCTGAATAAAAAAATAGAATCCTGAAAGCTTACATATAGTAAGGCTTAATTCATATAAGATTATGGAAATGACAAAATTGTAGACAGAAATCAGATTAGTGGTTATTGAGAGCTAGGGACTGACAGCATTAAGTGGAAAAAGAGGGAGAGGGAATATGTCTTAAAAGGCAATATGAAGAATCCTTATGGTGAGGGAACTGTCTTTAACTTGACGTGATGGTGGTCACATAAATCTAGACACATGATAAAATTGCACAAAACTAAGTACACATGCTGCTAAGTGCATGTCAAACTGGTAAAATCCAAGAAAGATCAATGGATTGTACCAATATCCTGGTTGTCTTACTCAACTCCATATTTGCAAGATGTTAACACTGAGAGAAATCAGGTGAAATGTAATCATAATCTCTGCATTATTTCTTGTAACTATACATGAATCTGTAATTGATTTTTTAAACATAACTAGAACATTTTAAATATAAAAAGAAAAAGAAATCTCTGAAAAGACCCTTCTGTGCACATACACAAAAAATCCCATTAGGGCATTAACTACAAAACAAAACTTATAGGATAAAGATACACAGAAATTGTTTAAATAATGGATGAAGGGCACCTGGGTGGCTCAGTGGGTTCAAGCCTCTGCCTTCGGCTCAGGTCATGATCCCAGGGTCCTGGGATGGAGCCCTGCATCCGGCTCTCTGCTCGGCAGGGAGCCTGCTTCCCCCTCTATCTCTCTGCCTGCCTCTCTGCCTACTTGTGATCTCTGTCTGTCAAATAAATAAATAAAATCTTTAATAAATAAATAAATAAAGGATGAAAACATAGATGTATTTAATAAATTACCCTGCTGTTACTGTTGTCACTATATTATTACAACTTCTATAAATACTACCTTTAATTTATTATTTTGAACTGGCATTTGCTCTTATGCATATTCTTCCTTCAAATATCTTCAGAGCTAACTTTCTCACCTTATTTAGGTATCTGAGAATTTTACCACAGAAAACATCACTTCTTTGAAACCTATCTTAAATAACCCTGCTCTGTTTTTCCACCTATTAATGCTCCCCATTCCATTCCTTTCCTGGATTTATTTTTCTTCTTAGCACTTGTGACCAAATGAGATATTGCATACTTATGTGTCTGCTTGTTTACTCTCAATTCCTACTGCCCTCAGAAAGCAAGCTTTATGAGAACAGGTCTTCATCTGCTGTGTTCACTGCTGCAGCTCCTCTCCTTACAAAGTACCTGATATGATGGAGGTTCAGGAACTATTAAATAAATAAACACTGTATGCTTAGGTGACTCAGTTGGTTAAGCATCTGCGTTCAGCTCACATCATGATTCTAGGATCCTGGGATCAAGCCCCTCCCGCTTCCTCTGCAGCTCCCCCAACTTGTGTTCTCTATCAAATAAATAAAAACCTTTTTAATAAATAAACAAATAAACATTATAATAAACTGATTAAGTGAATATTGATATTAGCTATAATAATGTAAATTTTAATATATTCTCTGGTTTTAAGAAATTGTTTCTGATGTGTAAGAAAAATGTTCAAGAAATTATTTTAGAAATCTATTTCCAAACTTTCCATTAAAATACTCATAAAACAATTTTTGAAAAGGATTTTCTGTGTACCTCAACGACCAAAAAAAACACCCAAAAACACAAAAAACAAAAAACAAGGAAATGTGTTCTCCTAGGGTTTACATTCCCCTTATGCCTTATTCATGAGTTAGGACCCCTTTTGGAAACTGTTCTCTTAATGTCACTTCTCTCCCTCTGGTTAACTGGTTCCTGGAGTTCCACCACTTAGGATGTAAGCTCAGTTGCCTCAAACTAAAATGCATTTCATTCAGGTTCCATATAAAGTCTCTCTCTTTTTTTTCCAAACAAAATCTCTTGAAGGTTCTTTTTGGCTCTTTTTTTGGAACATTGGAATTCATCAAGCTGCTTAAATATAAGTTCTCCCCATTTGTTCTTTCCAGGATATCCACTAGTTTCTTTATGCTTCCTAGAAATAAGAAACAGCAAGTTTTAAATACCTATTGTGCACCACAACTGTTTTATAAGTGATACATACTTTCCTTCTGCTTCAGTTGTTAAAGGAACAAGTTTTCCACCACTTAACAGCAACTTTCCAATAAACCCATGTGGCTAACTCTTCATTTAAGGGTTAAGTAGGGGGAGAAATTACATACGACCTTTGGAGAAATACAAGTACCTACTATTAAGTATTCTGAAAATGTCATATATGTTTTAGGGTATGAGAAAGGCTGCGGCTCTAATGGACAGTTAGCAGATAGCAGAGTTGCAGTAAAACCAACTCCTACTCCAAATTATGCAGGATTTGCAAAGAGGTACAGGAAATCTTATTCATGACTCCTAGAGACCTTGAACTTATAAAAAGCACTCAGAGAGGGATTTGAAAAGACTGGTGAGCAATACTGTAAAATATAAGGTACCCCGAGATAACACAGATTTGATACTACTCATAATTGGCTCCCATTTTCTATCTAGCTCCCTATTCTCAAAATGCCCAGAATATGACATGAGGTTTGGTAGTACATGAATGATTCTTGATCATTATAAATATATGGCTTGCCATATATAACAACAATATATGGCTTTCCTAGTGTAACTTTTATTACCTTTATATCCAGACCAAAAATTACTGTTTTTCATTATACTCATAACAATATAACCTCAGGGTTTATGCATCTGAATTCTAGAGCCAAACTTTTGTGTTACTGTGGGAATTTTGCTATATATCTCTAGAGGCAGCTTTTGTCCACCTAAGACTCCTCTGCAGACCTGGAGCCTAGCTGGAAGGGAGGGATGGCGTGAGGAAGACAGGATGGTTTTCAATAAGACTAAAGAATGTGTTTAAGTGTTTGAGAGTGTGTTTCAAAAGTTGGGAACCTGACTCATGTGCATGTCTGACTGATGTCTGACTAACTGATGTCCTTATTTAGGTGATACAAAGACTGGCTTAATTCACAGACTGGCAGAGCACTGGGATCGGTCTGTCTCCAAATTCATCAGAGCAGGAGAAACTGAGCTTTTCCCTCAGAGCCTACATGTGGGTCACAGGGGAGAAAAGACTGGCATGAGCTCATCCTGGGTCCTGTCTAATAATGCTGTCTGAAAATCCACAAAAACTACAGTAGAGAGATATAGCAATAACAAAGGTGGGTATCAAGAAAGGAGGCACAAACCACCACAGACTATAAGACAGGAGCCAGCAGAAAACCTCTGAAGTGAAGTGTCCACTAAACATATTGCAAGAAAAGAAAAGCAACTTAGATCATCAGCCAAGGCCAACCGTCTAAGTCAGAGAACCAAGCAATACTGTCTTATCCTCTTAATATCTTCCCCACTTCAACTCAGAGTAAAGAATAGTGAGGAAGAACAGGTGGAGGATCCTACTTTTCTCATTCTCTAGCCCAGAGTATATCCAAGTAAGGGAGGGAAGTTGAAGCTGCAAAGTTATTAATTCCAATTATTATACAGGATTATACATTCCAATTATGTAACTGGTACAATACTTCTGACGATGTTTCTTCAGGACTGTGTCTTATCTAAGAATCTGCCCTATAGGCTTGGGTCTCCTGGGATTTTCTTGCAAGGAAAGAAGAATACTACACTCTGCTTTGATATGGGAGACAAGAAAATAAAACTGCATTTTTATCAAAATCCATGCATCATGCTTATTCAACATACTAGCCACACACGCCTTATGTCATTTATTCCTCACGGCATCTTTGAAAGTTAAGCATGCAGCTTGTTCAGGACTGCATGCTCAGGAAGGGCCTGGGCTTGATTTAATGCTCTGTTCTTGCTGTCTTGAAATTCTTAATAATTTTAAAACAAGGGATACCACATTTTCATTTTGTGCTGGGCCTTACAAATTATATAGTTGGTCATGCAAAGGAGTTTTGGGGTGTTGGCTACATTCAATTGCTTGACCTACACTGGAATTATATGGGTGTTGACTTTAAATAATTTGTTATACTGTACATATGTTTTATGCAATTTTCTGCATGTATTCTGTATTGTACAATTTAAGATATTAAAAATAAGTCCTTCCCCAGAAATAGGTTTACTCGATGAAATGGAAAAAAAAATTTTTTTTTTAATTTCTGACACATTCTCAAGGAGATGCAAAAGCATGCCTTACCAAATAGACAAAAATAAGAAGAGAATAAACCTATTTTTTAATTTAAGAAGCAAAATAAATTCTCCAAAGTACTAAATAGCAGACTTGACATGGCAGAAAAATAAATTTTTAAGGAAAAAAGGGTAAGGCTCAGATGTAATCATACAATTTGGAATGAAGACATAAAATGACAAAAGATAATAGATACGGATGGTTAAAAAACAGATATTCAACTCAAAATAGTGGTTATCCCTAAAGGAGAAAAAAAAATGGATCAAAAGCTAATTCTAATAACAATTTTCCCACAGTAGAAAAAGATACTAAAAAATATGACTGTGTTCATGACAATTTAACAAGCAATGTGTTTCTTATTAATTTTATTATTTAAATTCCAAGAAAAGAGAATTGGTTCTGAAACTTTCAAAACTGAAAAATAATAATCCTCTAAAAATTAATCTTTAATAAAGCAAAGAGTTCCATTTTTTGTTCTTTTCTCTGCAGAAAACAATAGAGAAATATCTTTGAGTTTTGGCACTGAAGACAGAGAAGTGATAACACAAAACACATGGTAACCAGTCAAGCTGGCATTCATAATTGAAAACAGAATGGAAACCTCAGAGAGGTTATTTCAGAAAATACACTCAAATATGTCTATGAAAGAAAATTAAAGATATTCCTTAGTCAACTAGAAAAATGAAAATAAATCAAATGCAGATCTCTCTCATTTGGAAGTCATAGGAGAACAGAAAAGAACTACCAAAAAACACTGAAACTAGCAAGAGAAAAAACTTCAGAATTCACTAAACATTACTAAGAGAAAGGCTGATGCTGTAAGTCTAAATAACCTGTGTAACTATGGTAACTAACGTAGGATACAAATGACAAAATATGCCTTAATAGCAGAACACTTTTTTTTCTTGAATAAGGGCTTAGGGATCCAAATTAAATTAATGAAAGTACATAAGGTAGGAAGAAAAAGAGCAGAAGTACTATACTTCTTACTTTTCCATAAAATGAAGTTAAGTTGTAATTTTTTGTCTTCATAAAAGCATCACAAATACAACTCTAAGAAGTCTATGAAACCTGTTAAAATTGCCACCAATAAAGTTAAAATCAAATCTCCATTTTTATAAATTATTGTGGAAGACAAGAACATACAGAGTATTTCCTATACAATACAACACAAAGTAGAAAAAGAAACAGCTTGGCTGAAAGAGGCATAAAATTAACACAAGTCAGATGCAGAAAAACAATTAGAATCAATTACAATAAAGTTAAATTCAAAATTAATCATATGGTTCAAACAAAAATTCCTCCAGAGCCTCAGAACAGTCCTAAGTGCCCATTATTTCAGAGTACAAAATACAAAACTATATAGAAAATTTTAAAATTAAAAGAAAAAACTACTATAATATAGTCCAATCTTCTTGATGAACATGGATGCTAAAATTGTAATTAAAGTAATAAGGAACAGAGGAGAATCAAACCTATATAGCCCTAGTTTATCTTCTCTCCCTTTTGATAATTTAGCAGAGAACTGATACAGATTTGAACTGCCTCAAAGGAAGAAAGGCAAATACCAGCCACTACATACTAGGAGACCCCTTATCTAAAAATATCTGTTCCAGATCAAGGAACTTATATTTCTTACAGGCTCACAGATATGTCCTGACTCTCAATATGAATGCATGGGGCTTCCCATTACTGGCAAAAAAGCTACCATGTACCATGAATCTTACATGCTTCCCCAAATAGTGGAACAGTGAAATTTTGGGTGACCCGCCTGTACTATGCTCTTTTCTGCCAATAAATTTAAACCCTGTGTTAAATCTACTGTGCTAGTGATGTTGTCCATGATCATTTGCACAACAAGAAGTCAACAATTTATTATACTAAAGTGCATTCATCAGAGGAATGAAAAGTGGTTAAATTTATAAGATTGATTAACATCATGTCACATAAAAAGGATAAATAAGAAAAATTTGTATTATTTCTTTACTGGGATGGCAAAAAAAAAAAAAGATGTTTGATAAAATATTATGCCCAAGTATTTTAAAATACTTTAATGAGGACAAGAAGGATGGATTCAGAGTGTTTATTTCAAAACATCTGGTATCATACTGAGTGGAGAAAGTGCTAAACATTTTTCCTTTCAAAATCAGTAGCAAAGGAATTAAGATTCCTGCTCAAGGCACCTGGGTGGCTCAGCCTTTAAGCATCTGCCTTCAGCTCAGGTCATGATCCTGAGGTCCTGGGATTGAGCTCCACATGAGCCCCCCACCAGGCTCCCAGCTCAGCAGGAAGTCTGCTTCTCCCTCTCACACTCCCCTTGCTTATGTTCCCTCTCTCGCTGTCTTTCTCTCTGTCAAATAAATAAACAAAATCTTTAAAAAAAAAAAAAATTCCTACTCACTCAAAACCAGTGATATTTCAGAACTGATCAGTTTCACAATTTAAGAACCATCTTCTGCTAGATGCAGAAGATGAGATCCAGAAGAACTAAAAAATTAATCAATTGAAAAATAAAATTCATTGGGGAATTCAGCAACAAGAAATAGTTAAAGATAAATATCAAAAATATCTATCCCGGGGCGCCTGGGTGGCTCAGTGGGTTAAGCCGCTGCCTTCGGCTCAGGTCATGATCTCAGGGTCCTGGGATCGAGTCCCACATCGGGCTCTCTGCTCAGCAGGGAGCCTGCTTCCCTCTCTCTCTCTCTCTCTCTCTCTCTCTCTCTCTGCCAGCCTCTCTACCTACCTGTGACCTCTCTCTGTCAAATAAATAAATAAAATCTTTAAAAAAAAAAAATATCTATCCCAACTCCATACACCAAATTCAAGAATTCCCATTAAAAATAGTAACAAGGAGGGGAACATGGGTGGCTCAGTCAGTTAAGCATCCAACTCTTGATTTCAGCTCAGGTTGTGCTCTCAGGGTCCTGGGATCAAGCCCTGCATCAAGACCTGAGGAACTATAGAACACTCATGAAAGAAAATGAAGACGACACAAAAAGATGGAAAAATATTCCATGATCATGGATTGGAAGAATAAACATTGTTAAAATGTCTATACTGCCCAGAGAAATCTATACTTTCAATGCCATCCTGATCAAAATTCCACTGACATTTTTCAAAGTGTTGGAACAAATAATCCTAAAATTTGTATGGAACCAGAAGAGACCCCGAATCACCAAGAAAATGCTGAAAAAGAAAAACCTGGGGGCATCACATTGCCTGATTTCAAGCTTTACTACAAAGCTGTGATCACCAAGACAGCATGATACTGGCACAAAAACAGACACATAGACCAATGGAATAGAGTAGAGAGCCCAGATATGCACCCTCAACTCTATGGTCATATAATCTTTGACAAAGCAGGAAAAAATATCCAGCTTGGGGGGGGTGAGGAAGAGTCTCTTCAATAAATGGTGATGGGAAAACTGGACAGCTATGTATAGAAGAATGAAACTGGACCATTCGTTCACACCATACACAAAGATAAACTCAAAATGCATGAAAGACCTCAACATGAAGCAGGAATCCATCAAAATCCTAGAGGAGAGCATAGGCAGTAACCTCTTCAACACTGGCCGCAGCAACTTCTTTCAAGATATATCTCCAAAGGCAAAGGAAACAAAAGTGAAAATGAACGTTTGGGACTTGATTAAGATTAAAAGCTTCTGCACAGCAAAGGAAAGAGTTAACAAAACAAAGAGGCAAGCCACGAAATGGAAGAAGATATTCACAAATGACACTATAGACAAAGGACTGATATTCAAGATCTATTAAGAACACCTCAAACTCAGCACACACAAAACAGATAATCACATCAAAAAATGGGCAGAAGACATGAACAGACACTTCTCCAAAAAAGACATACATATGGCTAACATCACCATTAGCCATCAGGGAGATTCAAATCAAAACCATATTGATATACCACCTTACACCAGTTAGAATGGCCAAAATCAAACAAGACAGTAAACAACATGTGTTGGAGAGGATGTGGAGGAAGAGGAACCCTCTTATACTGTTGGTGGGAATGCAAGTTGGTGCAGCCACTTTGGAAAACAGTGTGGAGATTCCTTAAGAAATAAAAATAGAGCTACCCTATGACCCTGCAATTGCACTACTGTGGATTTACCCCAAAGATACAGATGTAGTGAAAAGAGGGGCCATCTGTACCCCAATGTTCATAGCAGCAATGGCCACAGTTGCCAAACGGTGTAAAGAATAAGATGCCCTTCAACAGACAAATGGATAAAGAAAATATGGTCCATATATAAAATGGAATATTATGCAGCCATCAGAAAGGATGAATACCCAACTTTTGTATCAACATGGATGGGACTGGAAGAGATTATGCTGAGTGAAATAAGTCAAGCAGAGAAAGTCAATTATTATATGGTTTCACTTACTTGTGGAGCATAAGAAATAACATGGAGGACATTAGGAGATGGAAAGGAAAAGTGAACAGGGATAAATCAGAGGGGGATAGGAACCATGAGAGACTGTGGACTCTGAGAAACAAACTGAGGGTTTTGGAGGGGAGTGGGTTGGGGTGATGGGTGAGCCTGGTGATGGGTATTAAGGAGGGCATGTATTGAGTGAAGCACTGGGTGTGGTACACAAACAATGAATCTTGAAACACTGAAAAAATTAAATTAAATAAAAAAAAAAAATACCTGCCTCGGGATCCTTGCTCAGTGAGGAGTCAGCTTGGGGGATTTGTCTCCTCCCTCCCTCTGCCCTTTCCTATGCTCTCATGCATGTGCTCACTTTCTCTCGAAAATAAATAAAACAAATCTTTAGAAAGAAAATTAAAAAAAAAAAAAATAGCAACAAGGGGTACCTGGGTGGCTCAAGTAGTTAAGCAACTGACTTTTTTTTTTTTTTTTTTTTTTTTTAAGATTTACTTACTTATTTGAGAGAGGGAGAGAGAGATATATTAGGGAGGGAAGGGGCAGATGAAAAGAGCAAGAGAGGCTTAAGCAGCCTCCCAGCTGAGCACAGAGTCCAATGTGGGGTTGATCTCATGACCCTGAAATCGCAACCTGAGCCCAAACCAAGAGACTGAGGTTTAACCAACTCCGCCACCTAGGAAGCCTAAGCATCTGCCTCTTAATTTTGGCCCAGGTCACGATCTCAGGGTCATGAGATGGATACCTGCATTGGGCTCCAAACTCGGTGAGCAATCTCCTTGAGAATTCTCTCTCCCTCTGCCCCTCCACATCTTGTGTGCTCTATAAATAAATAAAATCTTTTTTTAAAAAACAAAAATAAATAGCAATAAAAAATTAAGTAGGAATTATCCTAATTAAAAATGTGAGTAAACTACAGGGATAAAACTATAAAGAACTATTTTATATTTGTTTCTAAGAAAAAAAGCATCTCCATTATTCTTTCATATTTCACAATAGTGTTAATATCAAGGTTTTAAATTTAATTTAAAGGTTTTAAATTAATCCAAAGTTTTATGTGATCAGATTAAAATTGTAATGGGATATAATTTGAATACTGAGGAAATACTCTAACAGATGAAGTTTAAATTACCAGATCCCAGAACATCTTAGAAATTTTTCAAAAGAAAAACAAATTATATAGTTATAATTAAACCATTGGTCTATTTGTCTACAGATAAATATACAGAGTACAGCAAGAAGTGACCAAATAGAAATTATATTACATATATGAT
Organism: Mustela erminea; assembly: GCF_009829155.1. NCBI lineage: Eukaryota > Metazoa > Chordata > Mammalia > Carnivora > Mustelidae > Mustela > Mustela erminea. The sequence continues at coordinate 46,788,969 of NC_045628.1, read as the reverse complement.
AAAAGAGGCATCACATATCAAGGAATAATGAAAAGATCTTCCAATATATGACCTACGGGGAGGGAGATCTACACATATCTTCAGTTCATACCATACAGCATAATTCATTTTTTATGAGTTAAAAAGTTTTAGTAAGAAAAATCATGCAAAACTGATCGGAATATATATCTTTTTTGAAGAGAGTCTGATTTTTTATGAAACAAACATACCAAAAAAAGAAGAAAAAAATCCCATATTTAAGTCCTTAAAAATAAAAATGCTTGCATTTGAAGAAGTTTGTAGAAACTAAAAGGGAAAGAGAAGACTGGGTTCAAATTTACAAAGAATAATTAATAAACAAACAGGACCATTCTTTCACAATAGTTTTCAGAAACCAAACTATTGTTTTAATTTGCATTTATTTGACAACTACTGAGATTAGCATGTTTACTTCATAGTTGTAATTCTAACCTAGTGTGCTACCTATTTATGTTCTTTTAATATATGTCTATTAGAATTTTAATATTTTTCAAATTATTTCATATTTGGAAAAAATATTTTTAATAAATAAAGCAGATGATACTGCTGGTGTACAAAATTAGTTTTAAAAGCAACAAGCCCCACTAGTTATCAAAAAAATGTAAGTCAAGACTACAATGAAAATGTATACCTGCCTGTTAAATAGGCCAATTTTTTTAAAAGATTTTATTTATTTATTTATTTATTTGACAGAGAGAGACAGCAAGAGAAGCAATACAAGCAGGGGAAGTGGAAGAGGGAAAAGCAGGTTCCCCACTGAGCAGGGAGCCTGAGGCAGGGCTTGATCCCACAACTTCAGGATCATGACCCAAGTCAAAGGCAGATGCTTAACAACTGAACCACCCAGGCACCCAAAATTAGCAAATTTTTTAAAAAAGTAACCCCCAAAGTTGTCTTGGGAATAGCAGAAATTTTCTCTCATTTGTATCTGGAAACAGTGAAATTGAAACTCCAATTTGGAGAGCAATTTATAATTAAAAGCAATACTTATAAAGTGTTGTAAAAATCTTAATGATAGTAAGCCCGTATCCTAAAAACAAACAGACATACAACCTTAAAACATGGAAAGGTCATTTTTAAAATTTCTAAATAGCCTGCATATCCAACAGCACAGGAATGAGAAAGCAAATTATGGCATTCATAAGGGAACTCAATGCTATCATTAAAATGGTGATTATGAAGATTACATAACAGCATGGAAATACATATGATAATTTCATTATAGGAAAACACAAAAGCAAAATATAAAATGATGCACATAGTAGTAAAAGAACAAAATGGAAAGAAATGCACTAAACTGATAATCCATTAATACATTTTTAAATAATAAAAAGAATGTTCAATTCTTTTAAGTTATAAACTAACAATCTCTAGTCGTAATTAAACGTATCCAGTTCAATATATTAATCTACACTCCATATTCAAAAATAAAACACCCCTTATTCCTACCCCAGCTGGGGTCGGAACCTGGGGGCTGAGGAGGGAGAAGGATTTAACTGTTTTCCTGCTTCTCCCTAGGTTGTCAGCTTGGGACTTAGGTTCCTCTCGTTGTTGGTGTTGTTCACCGTTGGAAGTGGTCCTCTTAGGCAGGATTTTTTTTTTTTTTTAGTAGACTTTATTTTCTTTAGAGCAGTTTTAGACTCACAGCAAAACTTGAAAAGACAAGTAAAGAAATTTGAACATTCCCCACCAGAGGGGTACATCTGTTACAATTTGAACATTCCCCAATTTGAACATCTGTTACAACTGATGAACCTACACTGACACACTGTCATCACCAGAGTTCACAGTTTACATTAGAGTTCATTCTTGGTAGCATACATTCTACAGGTTTGACCAATGTATAATGACATGTATCCACCATTATAGTATGCCATTGAGTAGTTTCACTGCCCTAAAACTATTCTGAGCTCTACCTATTTATCCCTAACTCCTGGTTAGAGAGAATTTTAATCAGCTCTTTCTCTCTTTGGCTTCATTTCATCCATGAGAAATGCACACTCATCCTTTGCTCCCAGGGATTACTGCAGCCAAAAGTAACACACTCTCTCTGTCTGCTTTTCAGGCTTGAGACAAGAACAAAGAGAAACCACCTACAGTACTCTGAGCTGCTACAAGCCTGACTTCTTTAACTTGAGGCCGAGGAACCAGCGGAGGCCGCAGCACCCCTCACCTCCCTAGGAGCCCAGGAGCTACACATAGACCATCCCTACTCCCCAGAGAGGTCTCACAAGTCACTTTCCCTCTCTCCAGCTTCTTCACTCTTTTACATTCTTGAAATGGTCATAAGAGCCTTGGACTACTACTCTGAAGATTTTTCTCATGGTTCATCAGATGCTTCAATTTTAATAAGCCGTCACAAAACCATAAAGAGCACAGAGAAGCCTGACAGGTCCTAAATTATCACTGTTGTTTTCAATTTATTTTATGATAAAAAAAAAAAACGTGTAAATAGTGAAGGGAAGGAAAAGATAACTCAGGAATCAAATAACCAGCTCAGGAATCAAATAATCAGAAATCAGAACATCAAGATTCCTCTTGAACCCTTGTTACTGCTATGCCTTGGTCAATGTCCTTAAACTCCTTGAGCTTGTTTCCTCATCTGAAGTTGGAAAAATTAAAAGCAGCTGTTCTACTTCTTCTGTTATAATAAACAGATAATTTCTTTGCTACAACTATTATATCAACATAAGCTAGCCTTATTATAACAATTGTTTATTCCATAAATAGAAATATTCCAATATACTGTTTTCTTCTTAACACGTGTGAACTGCTTTGCTCATCAAAATTGTGGAATGATCAGTAAGATAATCAGAAGTAAATGCCAAAGTCAAAATTTGCTGTTACAACTTATTCATTGAGGCTGATCAGAATAGCCACAAAGCATTTAAAAAAAAAAAAGTACTTGTTAATATTTGAGGAAAATAAAATATAGCTTGCGAGCTTTTGGGACCTCTAGTACTCCTCTTAGTCAAATGCCACTCCCTTTTCTCTATTACCCCAGCACACAGTTCACTCCATTCAGCAAATGGATTTTGCCTGTTTCACAGCATCTAGTCACCCAATACTACCTTTACTTTTCCTGTGTGGAATCTCGCTTTCACAGTTGAAATATGAGTAAAAACAGCATAAAAAAAAGTATCATTTTTATTTCAGTAGATTTAAGGCAAATATTGAAAGCCAATAATGCTATGCCCCAAAAAGAGTCTTCTTTACACATTTTGTAATAATGAAGAAATCATATGAAATTATATATATGGACATACTTATATACATATATAAATGTACATGTATATATTTACCTTCTGAAGATATATGTATCCAGTAAAACATTAATAAAATAACTTTGAAATGAGTTAACTGTAAATAATTTCAGTATTAGTAATGAAGTATGATACTTCAACGGAACATGGAAATATTTACAGCATTTTTCACAGAATTTTATGATTTGCATGTTGAAAAATCACTCAAAATTATGCTAGTTATCTTCTGTGTAAGAACCCTGAGTGATGAAGTGATTTATCCAAAGGAGTTTTCAAAATCAGAATGAGAGTTGAGGTTGATTGTGTGTGCTGTATGTGTTTTACACAACATCACAGCCCTATCAGGTCTTGTTATAAATCTTGCTGTGTGATAGTTATTGAAATTTTCAACCTGAGACCTAACCGGGGCCAGTGTAACTCCATTAAGGATCAAAAGAGACAATCAAGAGAAGAAAGAACCTGCCAGAGTTCCTGTCCTCCTGCTTACCTTGTATTTCCCATATCCTAAGTGGTGACATCCACTTTGGTCCCTTCACCCACTCAGGATTCATCACTCAGATTTTTTATATGAATTAGTGGGCCTCCCATCCCCTCAAGTTATAGTGCTCTTCCCACCATATTCATCACCTAATTGCTGGGTACACTTCACTGTTTCACTCCCTATCTCTCACATACCATATGCTTAAATTCTGGTTAAGCATGCAGACTGTGACCCCCGTATTTCGGAATCACCCAAACAAGGCTTTTCAGTGTCTCCACAGAAAGACAAACTTCAGCTTGCCAGTGATGGCCCCACTGCCATTCCTGCACATATGCAGCTTTTAAGAGCACCTGGGTCACTTGCTGCCTAATCCCCATAAACAAGACCTTGCTGCCCACAGTGTCACTCTATCAGGGACTGAGATCACCCCCTAGTACTTCAGGCTAGACATACTCACTAAAAAGGAAACTTTGAGTCAAGGGGGAGATAAGCATCAGACACAGAAGAAAAGCCCAAGTCTCCCAGGGTGATCTGACCTTCCTTCCTGATATAGAAAATATCACCCAATATAGAAGAGAGATCCAATGAAGGGCCCTGCCCCTAAGACAACTGTAAATTCATTAACTCAGAATTCTACACTTAGCTTTCTCCATCTTCACCACCCCGCACATACACTACTCTTCTTCACCACCCACTTTGCACCCATCACTGAAGCCCAAGGAATAGTTTAAAGGATACAAACATTTACAAATCCCTTTGCTTAACTAAGATCTCTATGGGATGACAATATAAAGTTGGAATTCAGGAGTAAACAACAGTCATTTTAAGTAAATGTTTTCAATTTATATGTCAGATATGTTTTGATCTCTTTTCATTATTTACTTATGTATTCAGAAATTTTGGTCAAATATATAAAATTATACATTGGGAAAAGTAAGAGTAATTAAATATAAAACTATAACTGTATTTAATTTGTTACTTTGGAACATGATGAGATCAAATTATAGGTACTAGAATTAAACTGCCCAAGTTCACATAACATTTCTACTGTTTGTTTGCATGGTAACCTGGACAATCTACTTAACTTATCTGAACCTGGATGTTCTCAAGTATAAAGCAGAGATAACAGAATCCATTGCATGGAGTTAGTCTTTAAGTAAGTTGGCACATGAAAAATGTCTAGCATACCACCTGGTACACATGAACACTTAGTAAATGTCTACTATGCTTCTAAAAGAAGATGATGGAGGAGAACATATTTCAATCATGAAGAACAGACTGTAAAGAAACAATGTCTTTCAACAGGAAATGAAAGATTTAAAACTGTGGTACTTCATTACCGCAGAATACTACTCAGCAATAAAAAAGAATAAACTATTAATACAAACAATAACTGGGCAGATCTCAAAGGAATAATGCTAACTAAAAAAACCAATCACTCAATCTCACATACTATGTGATTCCATTTACATAACCTTTCTGAAATGACAAAATAATAAAGATGGAGAGCAGACTACTGCTTTCTAGGGATTATGGGAGAGAAAAGGAGTAAAGTGATTCTAGTCATAAACTGATAACACAAGAGATCCTCATGATGCAAATGTTCTGAATCTTGACTGTGGTGGTAGTTACACAAATCTATAGATGTAATAAAATTGCAGGGAACTAAGTATACACATACATATCCATGTGCATGCATGTGAAACTGATGAGATCTGAATTAGTTCTGTGGATTACATCAATGTCAATTTCCTGGTTGTGATACAGTACTTCAGTTGTGCAGGGTATTACCTTTGGGGGAAATTTAGTGAAATTTCCATGGAATAACTGTATTATTTTGTATAACTGAGTATGAATTTATGGCTATCCCCAAACAAAACGTTAAAAAAAATAAACACTAAAATAATTTTCTGGGGATCCTATAATTAAGTCATTCTATCTTTGGTCTTTTCTCATTCAAGAATGAGAAAAATTAACAAACAGAAGAATATGTTGGTGAAAGTGTATCTTATAGCTATTGAAAATCCTGTAGAAATAGAAGACTACAACTGATAGGCAAATAAATGACTTTGCCAACTAGGTTTTTCCTTTGAAAAGGAAGAGACAAAATTAGGCATTCACTGACAGTTTACTTGCAGTCTATAGACTGAGTGTTGTCAGTTAGTGCAGATTTGCCTTATTTTTCAACCACCAGATACAAAAATAGCTCATCCTAAACTCCTGACATCTATAATCTAAGAATCTCAACAATCGTGCATGGGAACTTTACATACACACACACACATACACACAGCAGTCACAAGTTAGAAGGAAATAGGAGCAGGAAGCAGAGATTTTGTTTGTACAAGTCCTTCTTGCCCTTCCCACCTGGTTTACTTCAATGCCAGACATTTCTTTTTTGGCCTTAACTTCCTCAAGGTATTTACCAGACTGAGACTGGATAGAATAAGTCACCAGGGAAGGAAATGCTGACTGCTGGTGTTTACCTGAGTAGCATGGGCCAGCCTGAATCAATGTGTCCGTGGTCCTGTGAGTATTGTAGAGGACCTGGCATTTGCCTCAGTGCTATTTGTTGGACAACTAGTATTCCCTTGCTGCTGTGATATTCTGCATTATTAAACTTCACCGATTTGTTTGTAAGCTTTCCATCTCATCTATGACACTGGCAAAAATTCTGTCAATTTCCCCTGTCTCCCGGAAGTCTTTGATTTGAGTAGTCATAAACAGGCTGGTGCCATGAAGTCCTCAAAGCCCCAGATGCCAATATCATATTGACAGTAGCATATTGTACACATTGTAATTGGAAAACAGGAGGAACTGTGCAGTTAGTTAAAAAAAAAAAATTCTGTTAAACATCAACCTTCAATTAATGGAATTCAAATTTTCTCCAATAGGTCTTTTTAAAAAGTACTTAAAGAACCAACTGCAAACTTTTATGTCTGTAAAACTCAATAAAAATAAATTATTAGAAAGATGACAAGGAAAAACCATGAAGACATAAAAAAAATAACCCCAAACATTACTAAATCAACATAGAATTATTCTATCATATTTCTATAAAAAATTCTAAACACTTAACTCTCAATTATTGTGCAAATTGCAGTGTAAGTAGTCCATGAGCCAACATTAATTCATCATCCCATTTTGAGCAGTGATGGACTAGAGGATATTCTGTCAACTAGTTTTCCTTCTTCCTTTCCTTAATCTTTTTTAATACTCACCTTTAGACCACTCCTCTCCACTTGGTTTCTCTATTCTCTTTCTCCTCTTGGCAAAGAAAAAGGATGCGTCTACCTGATCCTCCACACAAGCATGTTATCTCAGTAAAAAAATAAATAACTGTTTTAAGACTCGGCAGGTCCACATTTATCAAGCTTGATGCTTGACTTCTATTTTCTCAATGGTTAAAAGGACCCCATAAAGTAGGAATTATCTCAGGGAAATCAAAGTAAGTCAACTTGCAAGTAGCAGGGCCAGATATCTCTTCCCTCTATTTAGTGCCTCCAGCTCCCAGGCTCCTTCCACCCCACCCCCCACTGTGTCTATAAAATAACAATTTTTTTTCCCAAAATCTGAATGTTCTCTACGCCATTTATACCTCCTGCTATAATGTTCTAAAAGATTATTCTAACTATGTAAATCATTTGGTATGTAGTTATTAGCATTTTCTAGCACAAAGAGCTCAGTATATTTTTTAGACTTCCTTCCATTGTTATTTAATTACTTATATATGCATTTATTTTCTTTCCCAAGGAGAGAACATATCCTCTGTGAAGGCAGAGATTTTGCCTATTACATTTTATATCTTCCACAGCATCTAGCACAAAATATAAATCCACATTTAGTAAATACAGAATAAGAAAACTGATATCAGTACTCCTATTATTAGATGAAATTTTATTATGCATACTATAATATTTTTGAAGAGAACTGAAATAATACTTTAAAGTGAAAGAAATATTTTAATACCAAAAGAAAAATATGACAACATAATTTTAATTCTCTTTGATGATTAAAAAGACCTTCCAAAATCATAGAAATAAGTTCTTATTGTTTTGGCAAAATATACGTAAGTGCAGTTACACTTATTTGCTTTTTTTTCTTATTTTGAACCACCATTATTTAGCAAAGCAGTTTGGAGGACCCTGAAGATAGGGTTGTATTTAGTCCTGGATGGTAAGGGCCTTTAGTCAATAAACAGAATATCAGACTAACCTCAAGAAGAAGCACCTGATGATTCAAGTTAGATGGTTTTCCAATGTACTCTGCCATCTTGGACTTGCTTCACAGTTGACAGAATCCCTACATCTTCTTTAAAAGCTTTCTACTTTTAATTTTGCCAAAGCCTCTTTAAACATTGCCTATGTACACTGAAGCTTTTTCAAACAAATCAGAGCTTTTTATGTCTCTAAAGCAGCTGTGAGGACTTCACATTTTCACAAAGGGAATAAAAGATGGAGGCAGTAAAGAGTGGTTTATGGAAGTCTTTGTAGTTGCAAATAAAATGTCTTAATAAGCTTATTCATATAAACAAAAAAATGGGAAATGATCAAAACTATGAAAAATAATTTGCTATCTTGACCAGTGTAATTATATCAGTGGAATCTGTCTACTGCTATGGGAGAGAAAAATAAAAATAAAGAACATTAATGCTCTAAAATATCACACATTAGAAAACTATACTTACGCTTCCAATTCAGATTCTAGGCACAATTTTAATGGCTCAGACTGATGGACAACTAGATAATTCCATTTTTTTTCTAGTGTTCTAAGGTAACTTCAAGTGTCATACTGTAATATACACAAAAGAAAACAAGTAATATTGTGGAATATTATCATGAACCTATTACATCTTGATAATAATATCTTTATTTATAGTCTGAGCCCTGAGTAATCAAATTGAACACATACTTCTAAGAAAAGAATGCTGTTTTGCTAGGTATTAAATTGCACGGTAGGGTTTAATCCTACTCTCAGAATATCTGAGAACAATTTCTAATATATTTACATTGTGAATTATTTTATTTATTTTATTTTATTTTATTTTATTGATAAAACCATCCACATCATTTGACCAACATTAATATGCATCAGCAAGAACTGATCACTACATTGCGTGTTCTTAATGGGAACAGAAAACTCATGACATAACCTGATATGTGTGTACTGGAAAAGTAAACATTTGAATTAATAACAAAATATAAAAAACTCCTGAAATAGTGTTCACAGACCATACAAGGGCTAGACTTTCCTTTCTTTATTAGTTCTATATGTACTGTAGCTCTTTTCAGACTAATTGTATCATAATCCTGTTCTCTTTCTTATTAGATGGAACTAGATATCCTAGATATCCCAGATATCAACTGGCATCCAATGGTTTATCAAACAAGTGAATGAAATAAGAGTCAGATAAATGACTGAATAAAAATATAAATATTACTATGCCTAATCAGGACTGAATAAACTGTTGTATTAGCTTTTCTACTTCTTTAGATCTCTTACTATATCCAGTATGGTAATTTTCAAACTCTAGTCATTACATAAGGATTTGTTTTTATTAAGACACTATGGTTAACATTCTTACCCCTCCAAACAACCACATTAAGAAGTCACATTTGTTCACTTTAAATTAATAAATTTTCACTGCATTAAAAATGACTGGAAGCCTTTTTAATTTCTTCCATAGGCTTTCATAAGTGGCACCTCCATTATACAGTAAGTCCATTTTCCCCTCTTGATTTTATATACCATAGTTTGAAAGGCTATGTTTGTATACCATAATTTGAAAGGCTATGTTTACCAATAACAACAAATAGACAAAACTAAGTAGAACAAGTAAGTGTAAGTACCAGATGAAAGCCTGAATCCCTCCAAGGTTATAACAGAAAGTTAAGACACCAGAAGACAGAATTACCACCGCCAGCCATAGCTTAAGCACAGAAGGTGGTGCTCTGTCAGACTGGGTCTAAATCCCAGGCCCTCCATTTTAGCTTTATGAGGACAAGTAACCTCTCTGTGCTTCACTTTCCTCGTGGTTAAACTGCAAACAATAACAGCATTTACCCCCTCAGCTTACCAGGAAAATTAAGTGGGAACATGCATACAGCTAAGTATTCCAAAATGCGTTAGCTGTTATTATCATTATAGAGAATCTATACGCTTTTCTGGGATATAGACATTTTCAAATTACGTGTATTTTTTCAGTATTGCTTGCCCTAAAGTTCATTTGAGCATTAGGAATGTTCTTCTTTCCTAAATTTAATGTGGATTATATTTTGTATTTAACTCTTAGTCCAGCATTATTATAAGAATGTTTGTAGAGGATGAGGGTAGAAGAATTATCCCTACTAAGATCCCTTCCTTGAAAAAAATCCTAGAGGACAAGAAGTTGGAATTGACAACCTTTCATTTGCCCTTTGTTCCCTCTTGCCATCCCTCCCTGCTTTTAATATCCCTGCTTCCTGAGTGCTCCTGTGTCCTCATGATGTTACTTCAATATAAAACAAGGTGATTAAAACTGTCACCAAAGTATTAAAGGTGTGTCACACTTCCCACAATGTTTGCATTTTAAAAGAGGCTTTTCTGTAATAGTTGTGCTTTCTATATTGTATAAGTCTCAAGTAGTGAAATTTCAGTCACTGTAACATCTACTGCATAACAGAGACAGATAATCTTAGAGTATATGGGGGGCAAGTACACATTTCACTAAAGGCAAGAGAAGTGAAGCTGAAAATGATAGCCTGGTAAGTCTAATATCAACAGTAAAATAATGAAACAGGCCCAATGAGATGAAATTTATCAAAATCTGGAGGATGATGGAACCATGAGCAATAAGCAGCATGGTTTTATAAAGAACAAATCATGCCCGACACAATCAATAGCTCTTTTCAACAGAATGATAAAATTAGAGGATGAAGGGAATCAGGTAAATGTTGCCTATTTGCACTATCACAATGCATTTAAAATGGTCCCTGTGAGTTTTAAATTCAACCATAGATAAAAACTGATTCAGCTATGAATGTTTTCGAAAAAGTCCAAAAAAAAATTGTAAAATGTCCTAGATAATGACAATGCAAGCCGTTGGGGATGCTCAAATTAATAAAGCACATTCACTGCATTTCCTAAACTGATGAAAGGGAAAAGGTGTATCAGAATTATGTATAACATACTTAGTGAATAGCATATTTCATGAAATGCAATTAGGCAGGTTTTGAAGTACAATGGATAATCTGAAAGTATCTTAAATAAGATCCCTGCAACAACTATCTCTTCACTAAAATAAAACAGGCTGAGCTAAGGGAAAAGCCCTCACGACCAATAATCAAGAAATCCTAGGTGTGTTCTCTTTCCATCTTCTCTAATTGCAGTTTCTGTGACTCTTTTACTGTCTGGGATTCATTCCCCAGACTGTAGGATTAAATATGGTATGGCAGGAATCTTTTCATGCCCACTGAAAAGATCACCTCTTCGACCAGAATCTGATGGGACAAGTTTGTAGATACCTTCTCAACTCTGACACCCCTGGTCTTACTAAGAACAAAGATAATCACAGCCTTGGTTCAGAGATGCTCTCCTGGTCTGGAGTCTAATGACAGAGAGATTGAAAAGTAATAAATAACCACAGGTCAATGAAATAAAACAGAGCAACTGAAATAAAATAATAAGAGATCATCAAGGGGAACTGAGTAAACTTCCAAAAAGGCAACATTTCCACTAGGCCTTTTTAAGGCCACATAGCAGAGGGGAGGGAATTGAGAGGTATGCCATATAAAGGAAGTGCAGACATGGGAACTCTCCTCATGGATATAATGAGAACTCCTGTTCAGCCTAGCCCAGAATGCTGCTTTGAGATTAGATGGAATGTGTTTGTAAAACATATAAATTTGAAAGATTTTAATTACATTATAAGCAATTAAAAATGCTTTGAAATAAAATAACTTAGTTGGATAAATGCTAGATAAGGCTTAAAGGCGGACTTCATCCTAAACATGGCAGCATCAGCATCGCGGAGCTCTATCCACCTCTCTAACTCTGCCTCTACCTCCTGAGTAGGGTAGGGAGATGTCACACGCAGAGCAGAGCCTGAGTTTTGTTATGGGTATGCGTACGCCAAAACAGAGCATGACTCACACGTGTGGGATATGAAACCTCCTACAGATCAGCATGGATTTACAGGCAGCAGCTGCCAGTATCCTCCCCTGCAGTTATGTTCACTGTGAAGAGGGGAGTATCAGTGTTCCCACCATCCAAGCTTAAAAGCTTGGAATCACCTTTGACGCCTTCTCTCTGTTAGGATTTCACAGTAACTCATGTTTCTCACACTCATCTTTTTATTTCCTTTCATGCTGACACCAACAAGTCTACTTTTTCACCTGAACAATTATAAGGCTCCCCACCTGAGGTCTTCCGTTAAGTATCTACCCTCTTTCCCTCCTCCAGTGCATCCTCCATACCAACCTGGTATATGAAAACACTGCTTTTGTCCTGCTGCATTCTTACTCAGAATTCATCAACAATTTCCCACTGCTTACAACAGTGATTCTCAAACTTCACCTGCATGAAAATCATGTCTGATGTTTATTTAAAACTGAGATTCCAGTATGCCCCTTCCTTTTCTGATTCAGTAGTGGTGGGGTCCTAGAACCTTAACTTTTTAACATACAAAAATTTCATATTGGTTTTATTGTTGAGGAACATCCTGTGACAGAGATCAGCTCCTCTTAGGGTCTATACCTGAACATTAAATACCTGTTACCAAGTGTCATTAAGACTTGTAATCACTTTATTTAAACATAGGAATATAACACATAATCTGTATACGTGCGTAACACATATCTATTCATTTATCTCCCTAAACACAGAGTACCACATAAAGTACCAGAGATGTATTTCTGCCCCCAAGGGGCTACTAACTGGTCAGAGGATATCTGCTGAAATGGCTAAGAGTTAAAAATAAAAGATGCTAAATTCTGTATAGTCATGGTCAAAGGAAATTTGAGTCATGGTCTTAGAATCTCACAGTTTAAATAAGTCTCTGAAAAGTAATTTTTCCTGCCAACAAGGGAGGGTTGTCTTCCCGAGGAGAATTAAATCATGAAATAACTAGCTCTTTCCGCTTTTCTCCATTGGGTGAGGTTGGTAGTGGTAGAACATTTAACTTATTTCTCCTGTCATGGTGTTCTGTCCATCAACTCCCAAACTGGAGACGAGCACCTGCCTTCTGCCTGAATGTGGCAAAGTGATCAAGAATAGGATGTGCCTGATGTGGCCAGGAGATGGCCAGAAGTGAGTGAACCTGAGAGAGATACTACACTGGAACAACTAACTTATATTCTCAGAAGTCAGCACTCGAGGATTCATAAATCTCACATGAGTCAAAAGGATGCCACACTGGGACTTTTCAGTCACCAGCTGGTGAGAGGAGACTAGCAACAAGACATTTTAGGGTATATAGCCATCTGCGGAGACAAAGGAAGAAGAGACTGGATCTCAGAGAGGTCATCAGACCAGTAAACTAAAGCACCAAATTCCCCAAACACAGAAAGAAGGAAATCTCGCCCTTTGTGACAACATGGATGGATCTAGAGAGTATTACCCTAAGTGAAATAAGACCAAGACAAATACCATATGATTTCACTTATATGTGGAAACTAAAAAAACAAAACATACAGAACAATTATTAACAGACACAGACAAATACACAGAACAAACTGATGGTTGTCAGAGAGCAGGGGGCGGGGAATGGGCAAAATACATGAAGAGGATTAAGAGGCAAAATCTTCCAGTTACAAAATAAATAAGACACAGGGATGTAATCTGTAGCACAGAGAATCGTCAAATAATATTGCAACAAATTTGTATGGTGGAAGATGGTAATTAGACTTACTGTGGTGACCATTTCATAATGTATATAAATACCAAATCATTATATTGCACACCTAAAACTAATATAACATTGTACATCAATTACTCTTCAAAAAAAAAAAAAAGAGTAGTAATTATTGTAGTACTCTCCAAAACAGGCAACTGAAACAAACAACGTATGTCATCTCATCCATACAATTACTGTTAACAAGTATGGGCAAAGTCTAATTTTCAGTTTTCTACGAGAGCCAATGAGGAGTTAAAATAATCAAATGGGAGCAGAAATCTAGGAAGAGGAGAAAAAAGAGGACAAAGATTTAAAGAGAAACAGACTGAAAAATCAGCTAATGAAGTAACCAGGAGTTAACATTCTGTTCATCTTAATATGGTATTCTATTAGATATATTTCACATAATCACTGGATTGCCCAGAACAAACAAAAACGTTTGTAAATTAGGAATGAAGCTTAAATGTCCATGGGTAATGAGACAGGAGGCAACTGTCACTTGCTGATTCATACATGATAAGGATTACCAGTCTGAGAAAAGAGAGTGGAAGAATTTCATGTTACCCATGGTGCATCTGAACAGTCTAGAATGAAATAGTTCCTGGGAGTTAGTTTCTTAGCAACTTGGTGCTGTGGCATAAGGCGTTCTCCACTTTTCACTTTTCAAGCAGGTTGGTCTAAAGCATTGCTGGAGCAAATTTTAACAACAGAGCCTGATCCAGCATTTGTGATACTTCATTCCCAGCAAGTTAGTGTGTCCCTTGATTCAAGGCTAGATACTGGTTTACAAACACTTGGTATTGCAAGGGTTCTGATTCTATCCACAGACACTTCTATCCACAGACATTTCTATCCACAAACACTAATTCCCTATTTATGCAACCCAAATATTGATGTTAAATAACCTGCAAGGGAAACACGGTAATGCAGAGTGCTAAGATAATCAGGCAGGAAGCAAAGGAGGCCAAAGAGAGAATTTCATATCAGAAACCTGTTCTCTTTTCCCACTGAGGCTAAAGTAACTACGAATCATTTTAATTAATCTGCCATAAAATGTCACAGCCTAAATGAGTTCAAAGGATTTCAATTCAATCCATAGTGCATCACAAATACCACCATGAACTAGAGCCAATGCTGCAGCCTTAAATCTGAGAGACATGCAGATAAGAAGACAGGTGTACGCATAAAAGAATAAAGTATAGTAGAAACCAATTACAGCAAAGTCGTTTTTCTTCCATAAGAAAAAAAAATGTATTATAAAAAGAAAAATTACTACAATGAAGGGGACTGTGATTTCTCTAATGATTGAAGTATCTACATACTTTCTTGATGAAATGAATTTCACTCAGGATGAATAATAAATAAATTGTCCAGCTTGCCATACATATTACAGTTCTACTAAAAATCGTACCACCTGCACTGAAAGATATATTTGCCACCTCACATCCTAAACGATCCAATGTAATTAATGGAGTAGTTATAATTAATATGATGTTTTCATATCTAAGATTAAATATGCAGATGGTGACAAAAGTCTAGGGTACATCTGGTTACAAATAAGAGCCTGACAAAGGCTCTCTTGCTTGACTTGTTACTTAAATATTTGACAGGGTACAGAGATCTAATATGTAATTTTGCAGGTGAACATCACCACCAGCTAATCCTACTGTGGATATCTTTATATTTCAGATACGTAATACTCTTTCTACCCTCAGCAGATTGCTTTTGGTGGCAGCTGAACACTTAAGCACAGCCAAGATGTATTATTAGCAAAAATCTGGCTTATTATTCAATTATCAATGGCTGGTTGAACTCTCAAAGTAGACTAAGTTATGCAGAAGTTCTCAAAATGTCCTAAAATAGTAATATCACAAACTGAAGCTTTTCTGGATGTTTTCTGTATTTGCTAAGATATATCTCTCATTTTCTCATCCATTATAACTAAGACCATATTGTGTCAAAATGGACTTCAGGCTCTTGGTATTTCAGGAGTGTTCCCATGTTGTATTTAAAGATGAGGGGAAAGACCTAGGTTTATTCTTTTAAATTAAAATTTTGTGTGAGACAACACATTTGTAGCTAGTATCTGACTCAACAATAGTTTGTTATCATTACTCTGAACTCAGCATTATCCGTCTAACTTTGGGGAAGTTATTTAATTTCTCTTGAGTTCAGTTATAGTGACAGTGATAATGATAGTCCATAACATTTTCTGATAATTAAATATGTCAGAGAGACTAGCACAGTTCCGGACAGGCAGATACTCATTACGTTGGTTTTATTTCTACTTTGAGTACACATTTTCTTCTTTCCTTCTTTGCCTCCTTCACCCTATTCCTTATTTCCTTTCTTCCTTTTTGACAGTAAGGTTTTCTGACTTGCAGATGAACAAAAATATCAACAGAAATTTAGGCCCCTTCCATTTCTCCCACTACAGCATAATCTTTCATCCCTCCATTATAGTATTATTATGTATCATATTTGTCCTTACTTGTTTGACACTTGACTGTAAACTTGGTAAGAGCAAGAACATGTATTGTCATCTTTATATCCCTAGAATTGAGTGCATTTCAAACACACAATAAACTAACAATAAGTACATGCTGAACAAATCAATATTGGGAATATAAAATGTGATCCCTGCTCCTGAAATGGGGCATATAAAATATAACTTTTCAAACCCTACATGCATACTTCTATGCAGCATGTAAAATGCTTCCACGAGCATACTCCATTCTTTTCATCTATACACAGTCTTGATGCATATTTAAGAATGACAAAAAACAGTCAAAAGACCTGCACTCAAAACGTTGTCATTACTAGATACCTGGCCTGAGACTATGACTCTTAGCCTGTCTTCCTGTCTTCAAATAAGATCAATATCTGTCCTGCCTCCCTGGTAGAAATGTGGTCAGGATCAAATGAGAGAAAGTATGTCAACATGCATAGGAACTTCAAAAATATATATATTGGAAATGTCTATAAACCCTTACCCAAAAAAAGATAGATTATAAATAATTAGTTATTAGATGCAATCTTCACCTAATAATTAAAGAAAACCTGATGACAGAAGACCCAATTTTGTATAGAGAGACTGACAGGTAAGATTGATACAATGGAAATGGGCAGAGAACAGGGCCTATAAGAAGTCAGACTTGCTCTGAGTCTTGAATGGGAAACAGGTGAAAGGCAGGAAAAACATTCTGAACAAAGGCTTAAAGTGTAGCACAAGCAGATTATTTGGGGAAAAGTTAAAAAAAAAAAAACACCGATGCCTGAACTGAATGTTTGTTCTTGGAAATAATAGGAGATGAACTTGCATAGCTAAAGAGCTCCAAGGGTGGAAGACTTTAAAGGTCATAGCAAATTTCAGCTTTTTTAGGTAGATAATAATATATTTCATGTGGGGAAAAGAGTATTTTATGTAACCAATAATATATTATAAGGCAAACTGAATTTTGGGAAAATAAACCCAATTATATCCATTGGATTAAAGATGAAAATTTATAGCACACAGATCGGTTGTAAGGCTATTTCCATGTGGAAATAATGGAAAGGGAAAGGGAGGGGAGGGGAGAGAAAGGAAAGGAGGGGAGAAAGAAGGAAGGATGGGAAAGAGGAAGAAAGGAAGGAAAGCTACTCTGGTCTATTCAGAAATAAAGACTTCCCAAAAAGCTTAAGGAATAAAGTACTGATAGGAAACAAGAAGAAGGGTGATGAATTCAGCCTCATAAGTAAAGAGTTTGGCATTAGTATAAGCTTCAAAAACATAGAGTATGGCCTTAGGACACAAGAGGAAGACATTCTTGATTGGGCAGATGTATGGTAATGAGTCCATCAGTCCTAGGGATGAATAGCTCTCAGAAAGAGGCCCATAGTATCACGTCTTTATTGAGTATGGGTAACTAAATACCAATATAGCATTACAGAAGAGGAATCCAAACAGTCTGAAAATGTGTTTTGGAAAATCAATATTTATATTTAAATGGTATGAATATAATAATGTTATACCTGGATATAAGACCCAAATATGTAAAATTTTATCCCAATAGATTAGTACACAATGAAGAGAGTGAAGAAGTCCATTGTAGAATAATACCAATAGAGGGGCACCTGGGTGGCTTAGTCATTAAGCATCTGCCTTTGGCTCAGGTCATGATCCTAGGGTTCTGGGATTGAGCCCTGCTCTGGGCTACCTGCTAGGCGGGAAGCCTGCTTCTCCCTATCCCACTCCCCCACTTGTGTACCCTCTCTCGCTGTGTCTCTGTAAAATAAATAAATGAAATCTTAAAAAAAAAAAAAAGAAGAAGAAGAAGAAGAATTACCAATAGAAAAAAAAACCTACTACCAATAGTAGAATGTCAGTGTTTTGCTGTAGGAACTCTAAAATTATTACTAAAGAATTGCTAGATTCTTAATTAAAGAGGAGAAAAAAACAGCCCAAAGAACTCACCCCAAAAGCTTGTGGAAGAAGCTAGTCCAGCACCCAAACTGGAATGAACACACAGAAAGAGAATGGGAAGGTCAATTTTTATGGCATCTTGGGAAGACCATGATGCCCAGATATTTGGTCACACATTATTTGGGATGCCTCACTGAAGAGTGTTTTCAGGTGAGATTAACATTAAAATTAGAGGACTGAGAGCAAAGCAGACTGCCCTCCATAATATGATTAGGTATTATCCAGTAAACTGAAGACCTGAATAAAAAGACTGACCTCCCCCAAGCTAGAGGGACTTCTGCAAGCAGATGACTTCTGAACTACAACACCAGCTTTTCCCTGGATCTCCAGTCTGGCAACCTCCCCTGAAGTTTTGGGACCTGCCAGCCTCTGTAACTGCATAAGCCAATTCCATATATATGAATCCAGTGGATCTATTTAATTGGAGAACCCTAACACAGAGAGCAAAACACACCTAAGCAACCTCACCCCAGTATTGAATATGCAATGGAAAAGACATGGGAATATTCAGCAAAGGAGATATGAAGCAAATATTCAATAATTTAGTCTGTAAACAGAATTTAATATATCTGTATTAAATTGTCACTATCTCCATTTCTCCCAAAGAAACAAATAAAAGCTCTAAAATTTTTTTAAAAATTAAAAAAATAATAGCATATATGAAAGCAAATATTTGAAATTATAACCAATAGAACACTTCCTTTTCATAGAACTTTACACTTTATAAAACACATAAATGAATGATATCTATGTTTATTGATACATACTAACAGATGTTTGTACAAAGTTTTTTCATAAAGTGTAAAACACAGATGCAAATGTAAAATATTGATAGCTATTCAAAGTCATTTTCTTGAACAATTTTAACTTCCTCAGTTATGCCTTGAAATAGTTTTTTGTTTCCTCCAATCCTTGTCAATTCAATCTTTTCTGTTCATTAAGTTTCTCTTACACAGATCCTATAGATTTGGGATCACTTTCAGTCATAAAAATATAACTTAGAGTAGTTTAAAATTCCAATCCCACATTCCCCTTTACTCCCAAAACCAAACATGAATTTTTGAGAGGAAGGTGAGAATGATCTGCCTCTTACTGCTCTTTCTGGTTCTGGCTTCTCTCTGGATGAAGACATAGAAAAATGGAAGGGAAAAGGGCATGAGTTTCTTCACTTGGTTGCCATCCTGTGTTGGCTGTCAGTGTACTAAGCCTAACACCGACTCACCTAATGCTCTCCCCGGCACCGTGGAGGTGTTCCCTGATAACTCTCCCACCACCATCTACCTACCGTGTATTTCTCCCAAATAGATGAGGGCAGCTAGAGCAAGGAGTGTTCTAACCTCCTCCACTTGCACCAGGGATTCAAACCGCAGGCAGTTACTGTGGGGGCCCTTTGCCCAGCAGCCAGTCACTCCTCTTGGTTAGGATACCAGTTCAAATAATCACAGAGGTTGACTGACAAGTTCACAACCTAACCAGAATCCCCATGATGGAATACATGCTAATCATCCCTTCTAATAGGCATCCTCAAAATCTGTAAAGGAGTCTACTGGATCCCCACCCCAAATGGTTTAGGTTGTATATTAGTTAGTTCTTGCAGCATAAGAAACTGCCCAAATTTGTAGTGTTCTTAAAACAACATTCATTATTTCTCACAAGTCTGGATCTCACTAGAGAGTCCTGCTAAGTCTAAGCTGAGTTCATGCACACATCTGGGGGCAATGGTACATAAGCTAGAAACTGACTGTTCTGCTAGGCGCCTAGCTGGAACACTCAGCACTCCTCCATGTTTCTCTCACCTGGCAGGCTAACTGGGTTTATTCCCTTGACAGTAGCAAGAATGCAAGAGGGAGAGAGGAAGGCATTTTGTGGAACAGGGGTAGAACTGGAATAACATCACCTCTTCTATATTTTTTGGGTCAAAGAAAGTCATTAGGTCATCCCAGATTCAAGTGTAGGAAACAGACTCCTGTTCTTGATGGCAAAGAGCAAGGATTTAAAAAAGGAGGAGAAATTAAGGTAATTTTTGCAATCAAATTAACACAGGGCCCTCCTGGCCACAATTATTCACAACCACTCCACATGCAAAATACACTCATTACCTCCTCAGACTTCCAAATGTCACCTAATCATAGCATCATGATTATGACCTACATTAGATCTTGTGGTCCCATATGATGCAGAGATTTTTAAACTAAAAAGACAAGCCTCTCATAATCCAAAATACAAAACTGAACCTAGAACAGAATAACCACAGCAATACTGCCATTTAAAAACTTGGAGAATGAGAAGCAGAAAGTAATCATTGCTCGATGTCAGTTCCGAAATCCTCCCAGGCAAATATTGACAAGACTCCCTCACCACTCCCCGTTCCATGTTTGCATAATGCTGCTTGATTATGTCTTGGTTCTACTCCTTGAGAATGATTCTCTTGTTCAGCATTCTCCTCAGATCTTACTACCACTCTCCTGTCTCTTGGCTCTGGGTATCATTCATTCATTTTTGAGAGGGTAAGAGCACATGCGTGCATGTGAGCGAGAGGATCTTATGCAGGCTCCATTCCCAGAGTGGAGCCTCATGTGGGGCTCTATCTCATGACTCTGAGATTTTTACTTTAACCAAAACCAAGACTCAAATGCTTAACCAACTGAGCCACTCAGGCACCCCTCTGGATATCCTTCTTTTTCCATCACATCTTATTTCTGAAAAAAAAAGGCCTGAGTTTGCAGCTGAGAAGTAGCTTCATCAATTTGATTCCTATGCATATAAAGTTGAGAATACAGAGTAACTTCCATAATGTGAATAGTGTTAGTCAATTTTAGTTCAATTTTGCTGATCTTTTGTCAATATAACCCACTATAAAACTTTGTGAGCTTTCCATATATCTACTTATTCATGTTGCAAAAGTCACACCCCAAACTGTTTCTTAGTTTCACTTTCTAGATTTAATCACTATTACTCTGAGATCAGACTTCTGTGGGACCACATTTTTAAGTTTCCTTAAACCCCTTTTTATCCAGCTGAGAAGGTCTATTAAGCATGGTCATAATTCTTCCAGAAGTCTTAATAGTAAGGATCCCATTGCCTTAATCTAATTTGATCTTTCTCTCCAGGCTTCACCTTACTTTAGGAATCTGTTACTGGCAAAAAAAGACTAGAAATAAGAAATAGTTTTATTTTCCAACCAAGAAATCCTCTATACTCTCTCTAAATTCTGTGTGTTAGCTGGCCAATTTTTCTTTAGTTCATCTCTTTCTTTATGTTATATATCATCTACAGCTAAGAGCAACCAGATGACAATTTGTTGGCCTGGAAATCATCTTGATCAAGTCCAAATGTGCATTAGGAACTGTTTCTATCTTCCAAATACCACAGGCCATAACTGTAGCAAATGTTTTGCTCCTGCATTACAAGGGTCACAATTGTTTTCAACTTATACCTGCCACCTTGCTGTAAAATCAATACAACATATTTTGGGATTTTGTTATGGCAACACTGTGCTTCTAGGTATCAACTCCTGTATCAGTTAGATATTGCTTCATAACAAAGCAACTCAAAACTCAGTGACTTAAAACAACATGTATTACTTCTTTTTTTTTTAATATTTTATTTATTTGACAGAGAGATCACAAGTAGGCAGAGAGGCAGGCAGAGAGAAAGAGAGGGAAGCAGGCTCCCTGCCAAGCAGAGATCTCCCAATGCGGGGCTAGATCCCAGGATCCTGGGATCAGGACCTGAGCCGAAGGCAGAGGCTTTAACCCACTGAGACACCCAGGCGCCCCCATGTATTACTTCTATAAGTCCAAAAGTAGCTGGGCATTTCTACCAGTTTTTCTAGGCTCAGCTGAACTCCTATAATCACCAGGGCACTATAGTCAGTTGTTAGGTCAGCTGGAAACTGGCTGACTGAAGATAAACCCACCTGGGATAACTAAGGTCTACTTTTAATCCTTGTGTCTTTCATATTCTTTGAGAGATGAGAGGCCAGCTTGCATATGTTTCTCAGGAAGGCACCTGGATTATAGAGAGAAAGTGAAAATATGCAAAGGCCTATACTCAGAACTCACTTATGCTGTATTCTAAGGTCCGAAGCAAACCAGGAAGCCAATCCATATATAAGAGAAAGTGAAGAAGAGAGGAGTCAAAGGGTCTGGGAATATGGCAGAATAGGAAGCACCAGGACTCTGTCTCCCCATCTAGAGAGTAATTTCATGGGCAGAATCCATCTGATATGATTATTTTGGAACTCTGTGGTCTGTTGAAGGTTTGCAACTTGAGGGGGAAGTCTTGAAGAATAAATTGAGATTAAGTTTGGTCAATCTCAGCTCCTAGTACAGCAGCAGCTACCCATTCCCCACCCCCCAGCCACATGGCAGGCCGCTCTGCATGTGTTCCTGGAGCATCTTGCACACAGCTTGTGGGAGCTAGGATGGGAAATCTGAAAAGGAAATTACAAAAACAATTCCACTTATAAGAGCTAAAAAAAGAATAAAATACTTAGGAATTAACTCAACCAAGGAGCTAAAAGACTTATACAATGAAAACTACAAAACATTATACGGGGACAGATACTGAAGATAACATAGATAAATGGAAACACATCCCTGATTCATAGATTGAAATATTTAATACTGTTAAAATGTCAACATTACCCAAAGCAATCTACACATTCAGTGTAATCCCTATCAAAATCCCAATCCTGGGGTGCCTGGGTAACACAGTTGGTTAAACATCTGACTCTTGGTTTCAGCTTAGGTCATGATCTCAGGGTCACGAGATCAAGTCCCATGTCAGGCTCTGTGTTCAGCATGGAGTCTGCTTGAGATTCTCTCTCCCTCTCCTTCTGCCCTTCCCATCCATATACACACACACTCTCTCTCTCTCTTTAAAATATATAAATCTCGGTGCACCTGGGTGGCTCAGTTGGTTAAGCAACTGCCTTCGGCTCAGGTCATGGTCCCAGAGTCCTGGGATCAAGTCCCACACTGGGCTGCCAGCTCCATGGGGAGTCTGCTTCACCCTCTGACCTCCCCTCTCATGCTGTCTCTCACTCTGTGTCTCTCTCTCAAAATAAATAAATAAAAATCTTTAAAAAACAATAAATAAATAAAATAAAATATATAAATCTTTTAAAAAATTCCCAATGATATGTTTTGCATAAATAGAAAAACCCATTCTAAAATTCATAAAGAATCTCAAGGAGTCTTGAATGCACAAAACAGTCTTGAAAAAGAACAACCAAGTAAGAGGGCCTACCTGATTTCAAAATTTAGTGCAAAAGCTATAGTCATCAAAATAGCATAGTATTGGCATAAAGACAGACATACAAATAGAATAGAAATAAACCACTGCATATTTGGTCAAATGATTTTTGACAAGGGTGCCAAGACCGTTCGATGGGAATAGCACAGTCTTTTCAACAAATGGTGCTGAAAAAATTGGATACCCATGTGCAAAAAAATAGTTGTATCCTTATTTACTAATGCTGTATACAAGAATTAATTCAAAATGAATTAATTCAAAATGAATCAAGGACCTAAATGTAAAACCTAAAACAATAAAACTCTTTGAAAAAGACATAGGGGGTACTGGGTAGCTCAGTTGATTAAGCATCTGCCTTCGGCTTAGGTCATGATCCCAGGGTCCTGGGATCGAGCTCTACATCAGGCTTCCCTCCTCATGAGGAACCTGCTGTTGCCCTGCTTGTGCTCTCTCTCTCTAATAAATAAATAAAACTTAAAAAAAAATAAAAAGACAGAGGACATAAGTTTCATGACATTGGATTTAATAATGATTTCTTAGATATGACTCCAAAGGCACAGGCAGAGGCAAAGTGGACTTAAAAGGGGGAAAAAAACCTGTACATCAAAAAACATTATCCAGAGAGTAAAAAGAAAACCCACAGAATGAGAGAAAATATTTGCAAATTATGTATCTGTTAAGAGATTAATACCCAGAATGTATAGAGAACTCTTAAAACTCAACAATTTAAAAAAAAATTATTTAAAAATGGGCAAAGGACTTCAGTAGACATTTATCCAAAGAAGATACATGAATGGGCAATAAGCACATAAGATGATGTTCAATATTGTTAATCATTAGGGAAATACAAACAATTAAAAGTACAATGCAATACCATTTTATATCTATTAGGATAGCCATTATAAAAAAAAAAAGCAGAAAACAATATGCATTGATGAGGTTGTAGAGAAACTGGAACCCTCACACACTCCTGGTAGAAACATAAAACGGTACGGTTGTTACAGAAAACAGTATGGTGGTGCCTCAAAAAATTAAAAATGGAATTACCGTGTGATCCAGCAATCTCACTTCTGGGAATATTACCCAAAAGAATTGAAAGCAAGGTCTTGAAGAGACCACTGTACAACCAAGTTCATAGCAGCATTATTCACAGTAGGTATTCACAGTAGGTAAAACCTGAAAGCAACCCAAGTGTCCATCAACAGATGAATAGGTAAGAAAAACTGGTGCCTACATACAATGGAATATTATTCAGCTTTTAAAAAGGACACTCTGCAATATGCTACAACATGGATGAACCCTGAGGGCATTATGGTGATAGAAGTCAATCAAAAAAAGACAACTGAATGATTCCACTTATTAAGGTACTTAGAGTAATCAAAATCATAAAGATTAAAAAATATAATCATGATTTCCAGGGCTACAAGGAGAGGAGAATGGGGAGTTTTTTTGTTGTTGTTTTTGTTTGTTTGTTTAAGAATGGGTAGGTATAGCGTTTGTTCTACAAGATGTATAAAGAGTTATGGGATGGATGTGGCGATTGCTGCAGAACAATTTGGACATTTTCATATTGGTTAACTGTACCCTTAAGAATGGTTAAGATGGTAAAATTTTACATTATGTACTTAACACAATAAGAAAAAGAAAAAAGAAAGAAATGGGGGAAAGATACCCCTGTTGTTAGAAGAACTTGAAAAGTCATATTGCAAAAGATATGAGTATAAGACAGGAGAGGGATGTGGTGTTGCTCTGCAATCTTTCTGCTAGACATGGAGCACCTGAAGGCAGTAGGGAGAAAAATCACAGCATCCCTCCTCACCTAAGGACACAGAACTTGGCCAGTCTCCAGCTCCTATTCCCATCCCCAATCCTCTGCTTATGTAATGGGGACCAGGAAGGTACAGAAAGAGGTAGGAGTTTATGAAGCACTATGTTAGCAGTGACTGAGAACAACAATATAGATTCAGAGCTCTAGAAACTGGCCCCAATTTGGGTGTTTTGTTTTAAACAATGTATTTTGTTCATATTTCTTTAACTGTGGGATATAGTTACAGAGCAAAAAGAATACTCCCACTCCATATCCTATTATTATGGTGTTGTTATATCAATTGATCTGGTTGGATAGATAAAATTGCGATTTCACTACATTTATCAGACCAAATTTTGGAAGGATTAAGGTCCAGAACTCCAGGGTACACAGCCTGGAGCCCAAACTAAACCTGAGTCTCCTGATTCCAAGTTGTGGTTCTATAATTCCTCTACTCAGGCTGCAAATAGGAACTAACTTTCTCTGTAAGCTACATTTGCATAGCACTTAACATAAGTTTGGAAAGACTTTAACCATGCACTCAAAAAAATGAGTGGGGTCAATGGCAGTTATGAAGAGAGTGAACCACCCCCCCATTCCCACCAAGCCAATAGTTGGTAATTAATGTCTTTGCTCCAAATCTAGTCCTCTTCCCACCATACATCACTGCCTCTTGTAGTGAGTAGTACTGTGTCCTCCAAAAAGCTATATTAATGTCCTAACTCTTAGTACCTGAGAAGGTGATCTTATTTGGGAACAGGATCTTTACGGTTGTAATCAAGTTCAGATGAGGTCATACTGGATAAGGGTGGGCACTGATCCAAAAATGGATGTCCCTAGAAGAGGGAAATTTGGACCTAGAGACAGACAGTGAAGAACACCACATGACAAGAGAGACAGAGACTGAGGTGGTGACAACAGAGGCAGAGATCGAGGTGATGACAACAAGGCAGAGATCCAAGTGATGCATCTGCAAGCCTGAGAATGCCAAGGTTTGCTGAAACCAGGAAGAGGCCAGAAAGGATCAACATCTAGAGCCTCCAGAGATAGCACAATCCAGCTGATAACTTGATTTCAAACACCTAACCTCCAGAACAATGAGACAATAAATGTCTATTGTTTTAAGTCACTCAGTTTGTGATCATTTGTTAGAGCAGCCTTAGGATACACCTTTCAACTTCTTCCAATTTTTTAAAAACTTCTTCCACAATAAATACCCTAGTGAACACCTTCTATAATCTAATGAAGAGGAAATGAATCACAGACAAATCGGCATTTCATATTTCTTAGAATGAGGAAGAGAGGAGTCAGAAGGAAAACAGAGCTTTAGCTTTAGAATATTGGTTTTTTTCCCTCCAGTTCTCACCAGGTCAGCCCGCCTACCTAAAACAGCCACATGAAGCTAGTCTCTAAACTTCCAGTACAATTTTATTTGACCTTTACTTAAAGACCACCTCTACCGGACAACTGACTTTGTTCCATCCCCTTGGGGTGATGCAGAAGGCAGGTTTCACAGTGTTCCTTTCATTGTTCTGCTTGGGAATCTAAACCTGTTTATCCTAAAAGAAACCAACCTGAAAGTGCCAACTGAGACAACAACAAAACATATTTCATACACTTTTGAGAAAAATATGCAGGGAAGAAAAATGAAGAGAATAAAATAGTCTGTTTATCTGAAAACTGTTTTTTCATGCTAAGTACTATGTTTATAGAGCCAATTCATCATGTCCACCATAAGTGGAACTGAAGCATGTTTCTTCCACACATTGTTTGACACGGAAAGTGAGTATTTTATTGGCATTGGGTAATTTAAACTCACGTAGTGGTGTCTGGAGTATATTAGCAGTATACCATGCAAAGTTTAGATTGTTTGACAATTTGTGTACCAGAGAGAAGCAGTCCATAGTAATTCAGGAGAAAGGCAAGGGCAAAAAGTGTGAAGCAGTTGCTTTATGTCAGACAAAGATAGCTGATAAAACCTAAGATACCTGGTATCCGGTTTGCTAAATAACTAGTTTAATGGCAGAGTTAAAGACACTGACATAGAAATACTGACCTAACGACATATACATATACATATATATATACATATATATATACATATACATGTACAGATAACCTCCTCAGACAAGCTGTTAAATTCATTCTTCCTATTTTTGTTTCCATCTTTCCTGTAACAAAGAGCATATGAAGGGACACACACATATACATGTACACATACACACATTTATTTATTGATATAAGAAAACATAGTGCTTTGTGGTTTAAAGTATTAGCTCTGGAGTTAGACTACCTGGATTTGAATCCCAGGTTTAACATTTACTGCTGTGCAAACTGTGTAAATAGCTAATATTTCAAACATACTCTTATGATGAGCAATAATGAGGAGAATGCATGAAAAATGCAATCTGAGGCACAGAGTAAGTGGCAAAAAGTGATATCATATCACGATCATCACTGCTGTTATATACATGCATATATTTGGTTATTAATGTATGTCTATACAACTAGTAACATCCCTAGGTTTGTATACAAATTTAGGGGACTATGAACTTAAGACAGGACTGAAATTTGGGGAAATTATGTTAACTTTTTCGTTAAAAACACCAAATGCTGGAAAGGATATGGAGCAACAAGAGTGAAATTTCATTCCCAACTAGTGGGAATGCAAAAAAAGTACAGACATTGTGGAAGAGTTTGGAGATTTGTAATTTTGTAATGAAACCTACTCTGGGACACATGGGTGGCTTTGTCAGTTAAGCGTCTGCCTTCAGCTCAGGTCACGATCTCAGGGTCCTGGGATTAAGTCCCACATTGGGCTTCCTGCTCAGTGGAGAGTCTGTTTCCCCCTTTTCCTCTGCCACTCTCCCAGGTTGTGTGCTCTCTCCCTCTCACTCATTCTCTTTCTCTCTCAAATAAATAAAATAAAATCCTTAAAATAAATAAACAAACATACTCTCACTATAGGATCCAGCAATTGCACTCCTTGTGTTTCCTAAAGGAGCTGAAAATGTGTTCACACAGAAACCTTTACGTGGATGTTTCTGGCAGTTTTATTCACTGTTACCCAAACTTGAAAGCAACCAAGGTGCCCTCCAGTAGGTGAATGCGTAAATAAACTGTGGTACATCTGGACAATGGAATACTATTTAGAGCTAAAAAGAAATGAACTATCAAAATTTGGAAAACATGGAGGAAACTCAAATGCACACTACTAAGTGAAAGAAGTCAATCTGAAAAGGCCATATACTGCATGATTACAACTATCTAACATTTTGGAAAAGGCAAAACTATGGAGACAGTAAAATAATCAGTGGTTGCATTTGCAAATATACAGGTGGAGCACAGAGAATTTTTAGAGAAGTAAAACTACTCTGCATGTCATTATAATGGTCAATACATGTTATGACATAGTTGTCCAAACCCAGAGAATGTACAGCACCAAGAGTGAGCTGTATATAAACTATGGACTTTGGGTAATTAAGAAGTGTCAGTGTAAATTCATCATTTATAACAAATGCACCACTCTGGTGTAGCATATCAGTAATGAGGGAGACTCTGATGTTTAGGGGCAGAGAGTATGTGGCAAATCTCTGGATCTTCTGTTCAATTTTCCTGAAAACCTAAATTGCTCTAAAAAATGAGGTCTTAAAAAAAAAAATATATATATATATATATATAAAATAAAATAAAACTCAGGAAAATGTCTCAGAGCCCAAACTTATTCAAATGGCCAGTTAATTAATAGAAAAGATCTGCTAAATAATGATAAATCTCATCAGCTAGACAACCTGGATAAATCAGCATTGTCTCATCTACCCATTTATGGCCCATTTGATTCATGCTATGAAAGATGGGACACTATGATTAAAGATAAAAAGGAAGTAAAGTCAAAGGTATTGCAGGAGAATAAGAAATGGGTCAGTTTGTCTGGCTCAGCAGGTGGTGATTTAAATCACACTAGACCTACCACAAATCCCGGCTTCCACTCCCTCACCTGCAGTAGGAATATCAGATTTTTTGGAGCCTTAATGCTGCGCTGGTTGATTTTCATTTCAATTATAAGCAAAGGCTATGTGATACTGAGCAACTGTATGTTAAAGCACTTTCAAAGATTCATCAACACTAGGAAAAAATAATGGAATTTTATCAAACTCATTGCCATATATCACCTTAATATGAAGTTAAAACATAAATATAACTAAGATACGAATGTCAGTCTAAAGAAGTTGAATTCTCCACTCTAGCCCATGGAAAGCCAGTGAAGACATTTTAAGAAGTGAGATGATCAAAATGGTATCTCAGTGGGTTGCTCTTTCAGCTATTATGTGGCCTTATTTTTATTGAGTTGTGTTTTTCTTCTTGAAAGGCAGATGAGATCACAAATAAAGCTCTTAAGAATGTTTTTGCTGTTCAGAATTTATCATAGAAAATATACATTAAAAAATAATTTGTGACATTTATAAATACAATTCCCTGGCTAACAATCACTCTAATAGCACTATACATGAAGGTACTTAGAAAAAGATGGATTTAAAAACCTATCAGAAATGTATTTTTTTCATGTAGTAATGTTTGGCTCTCTTTTTAAAGAAATATATTACCTTTTCTACTGACATAAGTGTACCACATTCCCCTTCTACCATAACTTCTGTGTAGTAGATCATATTATTGCTCAAAATACAGTTGACCCTCTTGGACAGCCACATGTAGAATGAAACTGGACCATTTTCTTATACGACACACAAAAATAGATTCCAAATGGATGAAAGACCGAAATGTGAGATAGGAATCCATTAAAATCTTAGAGGAGAGAACAGGCAGCAACCTCTTGAACCTCAGCCACAACAACTTCTTTCTAGACACATTTCCAAAGGCAATGGGAAAAAAAGTAAAAATGAACTACTGGGACTTCATCAAGATAAAAAGTTTCTGCACAGCAAAGAAAACAGTCAACAAAACTAAAGGCAACCTAAAGCATGGGAGAAGATATTTGCAAATGAAATATCAGATCAAGGGCTAGTCTCCAAATCTATAAAGAACTTACAAAACTCAACACCTAAAAAACAAATAATCCAGTCAAGAAATGGAGAGAAGACATGAACAGACATTTCTCCAAAGATGACATACAAATGGCCAACAGACATATGAAAAAATGCTCAACACCATTTGGCAGTGGGGAAACACAAATCAAAACCACAATGAGATACCACCTCACACCAGTCAGAATAGCTAAAATTAATAAGGCAGGAAACAACAAATGTTGGTGAAGTTGTAAAGAAAGGGGAACCCCCTTACACTGTTGGTGGGAAGACAAGCTGGTCTGGGAAAAGTATGGAGGTTCCTCAAGAAGCTAAAAATAGATCTATCCTATGACCCAGCAATCACACTACTAGGCTACTGGGTATTTACCCCCAAAGACACAAATGTAGTCATCTGAAGGGGGACCTGCACCTAATGTTTCTAACAGCAGTGTCCACAACAGCCAAACTGGGGAAAGAGCCAAGATGTCCATCAACCGATAAATGAATAATATACACAATGGAATATTATTCAGCCATCAGAAAGGATGAAAGGATGAAAGTGGAGGGTATTACACAGTGAAATAAGTCAATCAGAGAAAGACAATTATATGGTTTCACTCATATGAGGAATATGAGAAACAGCACAGAGGATCATAGGGAAAAACTGAGTGGGAAGAAATCAAAGAGGAGACAAACCATTAAAGACTTAACTATAGGAAAGAAATTGAGGGTTGCTGGAGGGGAGGTGGGTAGGGGGATGGGGTAGCTGGATGATGGGCATTAAGGATGGCATATGATGTGATGAACCCTGGATGCTATTTAAAAAAATACAGTTGACCCCTTGAACAATGTAGGGGTGAGGGAAAAAGACCCCCTCCCCAACAGAGCCAAAAATCTACATATAAATTTTCACTCCCCCAAAACTGAACTATTAATAGCATACTATTGACTAGAAGCCTTACCAATAACACAAAAAGTTGATTACCACATATTTTGTATGTTATATTCATTATATACCATATTTTTAGAATAAAATTAGATGAAATAAAATTCTTAAATCATAAGGAAAAGAAAATACATTTGCAGTATTGTTTCATAGGGGAAAAAAACCCCTGTGTATAAATAGGCCTGTGAAGTTCACATGCATGTTGTTTAAGGGTCAACTGTATTTCTTGTCTCTTCCTGGGAGTTGACTGGAGATTGCTATTAAGTTTGTCTCTGTGATCTTCTCTGACTGATAAAATGTGACTAGAAGTGACAAATACCACTTCCAAGTATAAGCCAGAAAAGCCTTCACATAGTTTCATCACCTTCTCTTTTCTGACTGCCAAGAGAGAATGAAATAATGAAGTTTCCATATTCCTTTTTAAAAAATGTTCTGAAACTACAGAAACAGGTAAACACCAGAATTCTTTAAATTTATCTGATCAGTCAGCGACAGTTCCATAGCAATAACAATAATCACAACTGCTTAGGAACACCAGCCAATCAGTGAAGGCATTTTGCTTCTAAAAGTCATCTAGTAGGGACTGGACTTTCAGAAGAAACATTATCTGAATGTCAATTATCCATCAGTCTCACTGTAGTATCCATGCTTCCACAGCTGATGTCAGCACACTCCCATCTTGAAAGTCAGTCAATCCCCAAATTCCACCTTCCCAAAAGCTCTAAAAGAGATCAGTTCCCTGCTTCACTTGAAGACCATATTCCTGACCCACAGAGCTTTCCCTCACTTAAGTAAGTAATAAATACATGTTAAGGTTTTTATTTCAAATATTGAGAGATGGTCTTGTCTTGTGACATATAACATTTTTAAAATGACCAGAAAAGGGTTATTCTGTCAGTTTGGGTTCCCCAGTGAAGAGAATGTGGAGCAGAGCCATGGTTGATCCATAAGGGACATCAAACATAAATGAGAATTATTATCTGTGTAAGCCAAATACTTTGTAAAGGTACTTTGTAAACACAAAGTAAATCAGACTAAGCTGAATTATACACCCTATAAACATAAGTTACAGCTATAGGAGATTACACCAACAAAACAAATAGTTATAATTTAATTGCCCACCCCCATAAAAGATGAGTTTTCCTCTTACAGAACTAGACTTCTCTTCCCTCATTTACTATAGTCACAGTTTTCACATTTCAGTGCAATATATTTATTTTTAAAGTTTCATACATTTCATTAGAAAATTATTTTTCTGTAAGATATGTGATTTTAAAAGATTCCTTTTGTGCAAAAAGACTGCCAAAACAGTAACATGAGCAAAAAAATATAAAGCAAAGTACAAATATGGCAACAAAAGAAATCATGTACTTCATTATATTTTAACCATCCATAAATTTTTAATTCTTAAGCAATTTCTCCCACAGGACTCTGTATTCAGTTTTAAAATGAAAACACATGAGGTAATTTCATTTGTCTTTAAAATACGTTAAACTTTACTAGAACACACTTATTACAATGAAATAATATGCTATATTTGTATCTCATTTGATATATGAT
The DNA here is from genome assembly GCF_009829155.1 of Mustela erminea. Classification (NCBI taxonomy): domain Eukaryota; kingdom Metazoa; phylum Chordata; class Mammalia; order Carnivora; family Mustelidae; genus Mustela; species Mustela erminea. The sequence goes on along the minus strand of NC_045628.1, from coordinate 46,756,278 downwards.
TATTTTCAAATTTCATTATTTGGTTGTACATCATAGAATTCACTTTGAAGGACATAAGAATTCATTTATTGTGGAACCCAATGAGTCATTTAACAAATATATGATAAAAATGTATTATATGTAAAGTAAGGTGTAAATGTCATTAGTGTTCAAAAATAAGACACAGAACTAACCCACAGATCTGAAAGTAGAAAACATATGGGATGCCTGGATGGCTCAGTTGGTTCAGTGTCTTCCTTTGGATCAGGTTATGTTCCCAAAGTCTTGGAATCAAGTCCCACATAAGGCTCCTTGCTCAGAGGGGAGCCTGCTTCTCCTTCTGCCCCCCAAACCCCGCTTGTACTTGCCCTCTCTCTCTCTGACAAATAAATAAAATCTTTAAAAAATAATAAAAAAGTAGAAAATATTTCACATATAATCAATAAAATATAAGACTGAGAAATAGCATCAGAGAGAGATAAAAAGATATGCAAAATCTGAAAAATTAGAAATCACAACTGAGGAAAATCAGAGAAGGATCATGGAGCAGGTATATTTAAACTGGGTCTTGGAGACACCTGGGTGGCTCAGTTAAAGCATCTGCCTTAGGCTCAGGTCACAATCTCCAAGTTCTAGGACTGAGCCCCGTGTTGGGCTCCCTGTTCAACGGGGCGGTGGGGCGGGGGGGTGGTAATACTTCTTCCTCTCCCTCCCATGGCTTGCGCTTTGTCTCTCTCAAATAAATAAAATCTGTTAAAAAAAAAAAAGAAAGAAAGAAAGTAAAGAAAAGAAAAGAAAAACAAAAAAGAAAAAGAAAATGAACTGGGTTTGATATCCCAGTAGATAATACACACATGACCGGGGAAAGAAGTCTGTAACATACAATGGTAAAAATATTAGATTGGCAGCTGACTTATCCACAGAGACCTGGCAGGCCAGAAAGAGCTGGCATGATATTTTCAGAGCACTAAACGAGAAAAACATGCAGCCAAGAATACTATATCCAGCCAGGCTATCATTGAAAATAGAAGGAGAGATTAAAAGCTTCCAGGACAAACAAAAACTGAAAGAATTTGCAAACACCAAACCAGCTCTACAGGAAATATTGAAAGGGGTCCTCTAAGCAAAGAGAGAGCCTACAAGTGGTAGATCAGAAAGGAACAGAGACCATATACAGTAACAGTCACCTTACAGGCAATACAATGGTACTAAATTCATATCTCTCAATAGTTACCCTGAATGTTAATGGGCTAAATGCCCCTGTCAAAAGACACAGGGTATCAGAATGGATAAAAAAACAAAACCCATCTATATGTTGCCTCCAAGAAACTCATTTTAAGCCCGAAGACACCTCCAGATTTAAAGTGAGGGGGTGGAAAAGAATTTACCATGCTAATGGACATCAGAAGAAAGCAGGAGTGGCAATCCTTATATCAGAGCAATTAGATTTTAAGCCAAAGACTATAATAAGAGATGAGGAAGGACACTATATCATACTCAAAGGGTCTGTCCAACAAGATCTAACAATTTTAAATATCTATGCCCCCAACGTGGGAGCAGCCAACTATATAAACCAATTAATAACAAAATCAAAGAAACACATCAACAATAATACAATAATAGTAGGGGACTTTAACACTCCCCTCACTGAAATGGACAGGTCATGCAAGCAAAAGATCAGCAAGGAAATAAAGGCCTTAAACGACACACTGGACCAGATGGACATCACAGATATATTCAGAACATTTCATCCCAAAGCAACAGAATACACATTCTTCTCTAGTGCACATGGAACATTCTCCAGAATAGATCACATCCTCAGTCCTAAATCAGGACTCAACCGGTATCAAAAGATTGGGATCATTCCCTGCATATTTTCAGACCACAATGCTCTAAAGCTAGAACTCAACCACAAAAGGAAGTTTGGAAAGAACCCAAATACATGGAGACTAAACAGCATCCTTCTTAAGAATGAATGGGTCAACCGGGAAATTAAAGAAGAATTGAAAAAAATCATGGAAACAAATGGTAATGAAAATACAACGGTTCAAAATCTGTGGGACACAACAAAGGCAGTCCTGAGAGGAAAATATATAGCGGTTCAAGCCTTTCTCAAGAAACAAGAAAGGTCTCAGGTACACAACCTAACCCTACACCTAAAGGAGCTGGAGAAAGAACAAGAAAGAAACCCTAAGCCCAGCAGGAGAAGAGAAATCATAAAGATCAGAGCAGAAATCAATGAAATAGAAACCAAAAAAACAATAGAACAAATCAATGAAACTAGGAGCTGGTTCTTTGAAAGAATTAATAAAATTGATAAACCCCTGGCCCGACTTATCAAAAAGAAAAGAGAAAGGACCCAAATAAATAAAATCATGAATGAAAGAGGAGAGATCACAACTAACACCAAAGAAATACAAACTATTATAAGAACATACTATAAGCAACTCTACGCCAATAAATTTGACAATCTGGAAGAAATGGATGCATTCCTAGAAACATATAAACTACCACAACTGAACCAGGAAGAAATAGAAAGCCTGAACAGACCCATAACCAGTAAGGAGATTGAAACAGTCATTAAAAATCTCCAAACAAACAAAAGCCCAGGGCCGGACGGCTTCCCGGGGGAATCTACCAAACATTTAAAGAAGAACTAATTCCTATTCTCCTGAAACTGTTCCAAAAAATAGAAATGGAAGGAAAACTTCCAAACTCATTTTATGAGGCCAGCATCACCTTGATCCCCAAACCAGACAAGGATCCCATCAAAAAAGAGAGCTATAGACCAATATCCTTGATGAACACAGATGTGAAAATACTCAACAAAATACTAGCCAATAGGATTCAACAGTACATTAAAAGGATTATTCACCATGACCAAGTGGGATTTATTCCAGGGCTGCAAGGTTGGTTCAACATCCGCAAATCAGTCAATGTGATACAACACATCAATAAAAGAAGGAACAAGAACCATATGATACTCTCAATAGATGCTGAAAAAGCATTTGACAAAGTACAGCATCCCTTCCTGATCAAAACTCTTCAAAGTGTAGGGATAGAGGGCACATACCTCAATATCATCAAAGCCATCTATGAAAAACCCACCGCAAATATCATTCTCAATGGAGAAAAACTGAAAGCTTTTCCGCTAAGGTCAGGAACACGGCAAGGATGTCCATTATCACCACTGCTATTCAACATAGTACTAGAGGTCCTAGCCTCAGCAATCAGATAATACACACATGAGCCTGGCTCTAAACCACATAAGGTAGAATCTGTCTCTTTAGTGTTGCCCTGATCTAGCAAGGCAGAGCTCTTCTTCTAACATGACTCATTATTTTCTTTATGTGTATTATCAATACCCTCTGAGATTTGGCAGAAGGGAAAGAGGAAGTTATGTTTTAGGATTTGCTCTCAAGTTCTTCCCACTCATTAAGGCATCATAATTTAATTGAACTACCTCTTCTAACAAATCTGAAGTGAAGTAGAGATTTTAAAGCATACATGTCATTGGAAATTAATTCAAGTTCTATACATTTCGCTGAACTGTTAGCTTATGAAAGTCCAGACTGTCAATACCTTGAGTGAGCATCTTAAATTAGACTACTTTTCTATGTTTTACTTCTTCTATATGGGCCAGAGCTTTAATCCAAAACACTGAATCCCTGTTAGTTAACTAGATTTGATGGAGGAGCCGACTGATAAGGCTTGATTATAGGACTCATAATTCACTGGAAAAAATTCATTAGTCAACACTTTCCCCGACACTTCCTTCTTAGTAATAGTCAAAGCACCCTTCTACAGGCCTTTCCCACAATTACTTTTCTCACTCAGGAAATTCCAGGATGAACAGAATAAAAGAAAGGCAAATCCTTCACCCCATATTTCACCTACAAAAGTGGGCAGCAACATGATTTGGGGAAATTTCTTGAAGTTGTGATGAAATTTATAGCAGAACAAAAGCCACCTGGGCCTATTATTTATTTTGCAAAGCAAAGTAAGACCTTTTTAAAAAACTCATACTCAATTTTATTAAGCAATATTAAAAAGCAATAGAGCTTCCAGGACACACAGGAATATAGTGCACATATCATTTATATGCAGTTGTGCATAAATCATTCTTTTTTCTTTTTTCAGAAGAATAAAATCAGAACTTCATGGCACTTTCAGAAAATACCCACTTAACTCTCAAGAATAACCCTATAAAAGAAGGCTTATCAAATTCTCCAGAATAAAAATCAGGCCTAAATTGGAAGACTTTGCCATTATACAGCCATTCTCCAACCCTCTGACTTAGTGGAGTTAATATCACTGCCATCATTATTACTTAAAATAAATGCAATAATGGCCACTTCCTAGGAAAAACAGTAAATTAACTGGCAGAGCCCATGAACATAAATAAAGCTGAAGTCTCAATGTTTAAAAAAATTTTTTTAAGTTCTCTGGGTAAAAAACTCATTATAATCATCAGCCACTTTTTAAGAGAAAAAAGCAGCCTCTCAGCTCCCCACATCACATTTACTAATGGGTCAAACTAAAGGAAAAATACTGGGTAATGATTCAAAAGACACTGGCACCAGACTTAGATATACTAAATACAACAATTTACTCATTGACATATTGTTAGTTTTTGTTCCTCAGTTTCTTCACCTGAAAATGGAAATCAAGTCTCATCCTAGAAGTGTTCAGCCATCAAATTCAGGAATATATACAGAAGCATTCTCTGCAAACTCTAAAATATAAGGGGCCCCTACTACCACACTTTTAGTTCCTAGATACTGGCTCCTCAATTGACCCCATGGATATTTACTTCTACACCATCTTGGCATTGACTTTTGGACATTGCTGGATATGTCCCTACCCTCTCTTCTTCTCATTCTTTCCTGGTATAAAACTGAGTTGATCTCCACCAGTTACAAAAATCTGTGAAACATATAAATGTTTCAAAAGTTCTTTGAGAGACTCAGAGCAAAAAGCAGACTGCAAATTCAAAGTTCCAATAAGATTGTCATGACACTAAAGTATTACCACTTCTCTCTGGAATTTGTATGGCTTTTCTGTCCTTAGGACACAAGCAGAATAAATTGGGTAAGGGTTTGGGTCTTGAGGAGCCATTCCAGACAGCCATGTATGAGCACAGACTGGGGCCAGAGCTGGCTACAGAGCCTCTGAATTCCATTATGAGACTGTTGGATGAGGCCATTTTACCTACATCATAATGAATAAATTATCTCAGGCTTCCCGACTGTTTTGAAACTAGACATATGACATTTAAACTTGGGGTAAGCAATTACTGAAAAACTGACAATCTGCGCCAACAAAAAAGTTCAGAATATTCCCTTCTTCAGCCAGACACTTTTAACTGTGTGGGAAGAAGAAGAACTAATCTATGTTTCAATTAGTTCCTGGTGACTCTAGCAAGCTTCGATGGATTAATCAAATTCTGGCTTTTGGGGGGAAGGATTTACTTAAAATCAAATTGATCTGTTGTTCTCATATTATCACTGGTAAATCTATATTTACTCTGCTTTAGGGCTTCTGAAGAGTAATAAATTGTCACCACTCCTGCAGTCTGCCTGAGTCTCAAGTCACACTTGAAATGAGTTTAATATTTAGAGCCCCTTTCAAAAGTACTGTTGCTTGCAGACACTCAGTCATAAACTTTCCAACAACAACAACAAAAAAAAGCCATGGTAGAGGCAAGATTTCATGAAGGCAGAGTCAGATTATAAATCTTTTTCTTGACTTTTGGGGATAAGAAAGACAGTGTTACTGAACAAAAGGAAAATGCAAATGCAAAGAAAGTGTGAAGTGAGTGTGGTATATATGTATGTGCACATGCCTGTGTGTGTGTGTGTGTGTGTGTGTGTGTGTACATGTGCAGTAATGGGGTGGGGAGGGCATCTAGTAGCTTTCTGAAATAATATTTCCATCCACTTTCATTCTTACTTAGTGAAAAATTCTTCCCAGGCTTGGCCTGGCCTGGACTTGCCTTGCCTTTTCTTTCCTTTCCTTTGAGGGACACTGACAACAGCCTCCCCTGCTTAGAATACACTCTGCAGGTGTTGCTTGGAAAAGCATGCACATCACTCAGACTCCTTATCATTTCCAGGGACCATTTGTTCTTTGTCCCTAGTGGAACAAAAGCTCTGATAAAACTTCAAGGCTCTGATGTTTAAATACAGATTTCTGCATTGAAAGAACATTAGTGTGGCTCTTCCTGCCAAGAGAGCTGGACTGCTAATTTGACACATCAAAAGAGCCTTCTGGACTGTGAGGGGTTAACCCAGTCTGCCAGCCAAGCCAGGGAAAGGAGCTGACTCCCAGATGCCACTGCTAGCAAAATTAATCCTGGAGCTTAGCATCTGGATGTTTCACCTGCCAGGCGTGCCCCAGTAGGTCTTTTTCATCACTGGGCCAGATTAAAAGAGAATGATGAGCAGAAGCAGTTCCACACCACCAGTGACAAAAAGGAAAAAGGAAAAGACATCCTCCACTGAGAAGGAGCCTCCAACTGCCTCCAGGTACTAATGTCCTGCAAACAGTGTATGGGAGCATAGTGCTCTGGCCAGATGCCACTGGAGCTGTCTGGCTACTGTAGAAAGGCTCAGGAACATCAGAAGCCACAGGGTAGGGCAGACTGAGGAAGTCTAAGCTACCTTCAGGGTGCCACCTGTCAAGTTTTCACCTGAGCAGACAGGATTTTTAAGTATGTTCTTTGGTTTCAGGCTTCTGGTAACATTTGTCAGCAACTTCTACCCCTCGCCTTTTCTTCCCTGCCTTGTTTGTTTTACACTTAACAAGAAATCAAACTTTCCCAAATCCATGTGTCTTCTTAATCTTCTTAAGAAATTTTTTAAACTCCAAACTCCTCTTGTCTTCACAGGTATTTTCCATCTTTAAAACACCTAGTATTTTCAACATGTTGTTTTAAACATCTGAAGTACAATTACAGCATCCAAGAATTGGCCAGTGCTGGAAAAACAGTGTGTTCCACCCATTTAGACAAACTTGATGGGAGGGCAGAGGGCTAAAAAAGCAGGAAGGAGAGCCAATAGGACAGACCTGATTTGCAGGGCAAGAACCTCAAAGAAATAATGAGGTCCCAGGAGAGGTGGAGCTCTGATGTAGGGAACTGAATCCTTTTCCAAAGCTTTCATAAGATGTATTTTCCTTTCTACTGCCAGATAAAGGTCTGTGTGAGGTAGAGGGAAAGAAAGAAGTTAGGGAGTGGAGGAAACATTTGATAAAAAATGGAGGGGAATGGTTCAGGGCTTTGCTTAGGTTTCAGGTAAGGTTTCCTTTAAAAGTTCCATGAACAATTTAAATAATAAAAAGTGTCTGAGAAGTAAAGAGTAAGTTAGGATGGAGACACACATTTCTAGGAGTCATTATTGGAGATGATATTTTTTTTCCATTTAGCAGACACAGCTAAAAGTGGGTGGCAAAGTCCTACTTTATAAATTAGATCTCTGAATATGAAGCCATATTTTCTAAGTTTATGAGTTAATATTTTTACAAATGGAATACCCAAACTGTTATGTAAATTTCTTGAATTTGTCCTCTGAAAAAAGAATAGCTGGCAAGCCAAATCTCAAGTTTTAGGTTCATGTCCTCCTAGCAAGATAAAATAATTATTTCTAAATGTGAACGTCAAAATGCTTATGGCTGATTGAATCTAAGCATGGTTATCTGACTCTTTTATAAAGGTGACTTTCAAAAAAAACAACTTACCCTATAAGGAAATGAAGCCTTCCTCAAGTACTGATTTTCTTACCATTTTGGAAACTATGTATCCCAGTTTTCCTAGGACAACTATTCTTCTTATCCTACTGAAATGATTTACAGCACCAACGTTTTATCCTCATAAATGTCCTGATCTGGATGATAAATTACATTGTCTTGTTACTTAAAAAGGGCTGCAACATTCTGATATACATAAGTTGAGGCCACAGGTCAGGACACCGGGGGCTGGCTAGAACAGCAATCCTAGGGTGAGGAATGGATCCCAGCATAGGTCCCAGGAGAGAGAGCCCAAACTGAGCACAACTGGAACTAGCAAGCCAGGGTCCCATGGCTCTATTTTTATCACTTCTTGTTTATGAAGATTGGTTAAATGTTCAGAGTACCCTCAACTAAGCTATGCAGAATTAAATGACCAGTGCCCACCCTGGGGCCTGAACATAAAGAGGAAAAAGACAAAAACAAAAACAAAGTGAGAGCTGAGACAACAACAGAGTCCAGTGAGATATCACCAGGGAGGAAGGTATATAGAGTCAGACTCTAGCATCCTGCAGCTCTTCCACTATGAACATACCTCCTTAATTGTTGGACTTACAGAACATCTGGCATTCATTTTATTAAAGAAATGGGTTAAGTTTTCTCCTATTGTACCAAAAAGGAAACCACATGCTCAAGAGAGAAATGATGTTTAGGCATTTTATAGAAGATACTTTCCTCCCTCATTATAGTCAAGAATGCCTAGATTTTTTAAAACTGCAGTAAAGGAAGGAAACAAAAATGTACTATAAAAGAAACTCACCATTTAACACTAATGAGATGAGCATTTAAGTGTAATACGTATTAAACAGTATAAGAAGCATATGCTAATTTAAATAAGGACAGTCACAGTAAATGGTAAGAAATAAACAAGAATAATTTTAGGGCACTAACATTACTTATATACATACAGTTGTGAAAAATCTCAATTTACATATTTCTTCCTGGATTTTATAGAATTTATCTGAAAAGTGAGGGGACATAAGTTCATTCTAGTCATTTAAGAGCAGGCTGACTAGCCATGAACACACACACTCAGTGAACAAATATGTAGTATACCTAACATGCACAATGCACTCTTCTTTCAAATGGTGATCAAACAAATAACATGAGGAAGGTTTAAACCTCATAGAAAATACAAAACATACATGTGTTCATAAACAACTAACACTGCACTATTAGAACACACAAAGTTTTCTCATATCCCTTATTTTATTCGATCTTTCAGACAGGATAGTTCACAGGTGAACAAAACCAAATTCAGAGAGGTTGCATCTTTTAAGATCAGACAGTAAGTAAAGAGTTGAGATTCAAACCCATAGTTTCTAACCAGGTGTTTTTTTGGCAATCATTCTATGTCTTATAGGATCAGCTGCACATAGGAAAGTATATGATACAAGATTTCAATATGGCAGGAGGCAAAAGAATCAATAAAACAGGATTCTAGCCACAGGCCATATTAAATTAGACAAAGTTCTTGAATTTCTATTTCCCCCTTTGTGAAACAAATGAAATAGTCATAATACTTCATAATTTATCTTCCTCATAGCATCCCACAATGAAGTACTCTTGAAAACTCAAAAAGTGATGCAAAGATTTATCCCATTAAAAACTAGAAATAATTAATGATTCCTACAATAATTGTAAATTGGGGGTAGGAGGTATATGGGAGATACCTGTACTGCTAAGGCCATCAGAATCAGTAAAATATTGCAGTATTTCTCAGTTGTTTGATTAAGTGCCACTTGCTCTAGTCCCTTGAGTACCCAGTCCCATACCTGGGATCTCCTAAATGTCCCCATCAGTCAGAAACTAAAGGACCAACACTGGAAGGCTTCAGTGCTAAGGCCAGTATCCACCTAGCTCACTAGCACTTGACCTCTGTCCCTGTCTTAGACACATTTCTAAGCAATAAAGGGAAGACCCCAGCTTGCTTTCTGATGTGGCCAGAGTCATGTTGCCAACATCTCCCTCTGTTCCTGTGGTAAATCCCCAGGTGAAAATGATACCACTTTTTGTACACACTGCAAGACAATAAAATTTCCAGAAATATAAAAATTATGGCTGGGATGGAAGACTTATCAAAATGGGATGCTTGACTTCCAATGACATTAATGCAGCTGTACAGAAGGTCTAACTTTGGGAAATCTGGGAGCAGTGGGCAGGTTGTGGATTATCCATTTGATGTCTTTAGGAAAGGAAGAATTACTCAGGAATTTACCCCCCAACTCACAGCAATGTAATGCAGCTAGACCAGATACAGAGCTCTTCCAAGCCAGCTAAACCTACCATAGAAGGAACATCTGAACACCAGGAATCTGAAATACTCGACATCAACAACTCTTGTCTCCAGCTTAAAATATGAGACAACTTCAACTGCTGTTAAATGGGGAGTGAGGATAACCCAAGAGAAACCACCAGTAATGTCTGCAGGTCAGTGTCAGAGTAGGACATAGTCTGCTCATTCTGGGGGGGAAAACAACAAAACCAAACAAAAATAAGCATGGCACTTATGAAAGTTACCTGCACTTTAAAAAGGGAGAGGACATAAGCAGTAAAAATGCAAAAGAAAAACAAACTTTTGAGAAAAGATCTATTATGGGAACTTATAAAAAATGTGATTTTTATTACCAATGACATGGAAGGAAACATGGACTCTATGAAATAATATGTCAACCTTTAGATATTAAGGAAATGGAATGGGTTAGGGAACTCGATTTTTTAAGACCACAATGATATGAAATTACAATAAATCATTCAATGTATCTTTAGGAAGAGCAAGGCAATCTCAGAATAAAAAGCTAAGCAAGATGTGAGAAGAAAGAAAATTAAATCAGTCCAACAGGCAACACACTGAAGCCCTTCAAAAAGGCAACACACTGGGGTGCCTGGGTGGCTCAGTGGGTTGGGCCGCTGCCTTCTGCTCGGGTCATGATCTCAGGGTCCTGGGATCGACCCCGCATCGGGCTCTCTGCTCAGCAGGGAGCTTGCTTCCCCCTCTCTCTGCCTGCCTCTCTGTCTACTTGTGATCTCTCTTTGTCAAATAAATAAATAAAATCTTTAAAAAAAAAAAAAAAAGGGAACACACTGAAGTCCCTTCAAAAAGGCAGACGCTATCCGCTGGAACAGGGGCCCGCGCACGGAGGGCAAGGAGACAGGCAGAAGAGGCAGGCCGCTCCAGCCCGAGAGCTAGCGGATCTGATAAGGGGGGCACTTACTCACTTCGGACACTGGTCTGGAGCAGCTGGAAGACGAGTAGATATTCGCACCTGCCAGTCGGGAGGCTTAAAAGACTAAACAGAAGCCTTAGCTGGGTTCAGTCACGTACACATCCTGAGTCTCAGCGGCACCCCACTCTGGCCAGGCTGTTGGAAACGCCTCCCGCTGTGGGGATCTCCCCTACCCAGAAAACAGCAGGCACATCCGGGAAACAGGGAGGTGGGAGTGAAGAGGCTCCGATTGCCCGGATTGTGCTCTGATGGCCCGGATTGGGTTCTGCTTGCCCGGATTGGACTCTGATTGCTAGGATGCAGCTCTGCGGTTAACTGGCAGGTCATCTCGGTGACCTCTGCTGATAGAAGGAGAAAAAAGAAAAATTACAGGTTTAAAGATGATTAAAATGGAAGACAGGAAATAAGGATTAAGAAATGAGAATTGATTTCCTGGAAAATTAAAAAAAAAAAACAAAACAAAACAAATATAATAAATAACGAACTATATAATAAAGGAGTAAAAAGGTTCTTATGTTTTACCACTGGATTAAAACATTCTTAATCTTTTCTAAATTATGTAAGGGAACGTAAGAAACATCTCAAGAAAGACTTGAGGTCTTACCTTTCCAGATCACATTCTGGTAAAGTGAATTTCAAGAAAAAAGGAGCAAATCATGCATTTGGGAGTGGAACATGGAGAAATTAACCTCTTTCGGAAGAAAATCTGTGAAGCTGGCTACTCTACGATGACATTAAAAGCCATTAAAAGCAAGGTAAAAAACAAACCCTTAAAGATGTTTTGGAAAAGAAAAAGTTTACCAGAAAACCCTGTCCTCAGCCAAGTTATTCAAGTAAAGACAAGAGAAATTATTTGTAATTGATAGATCCCCTAATAATGGGTCCGTGATCAAAGGAGCAAGACAGATACAAAGCGAAGGTCAAGCCAAGCTTTATTTCCAGCCAAGCATGGAGAATAAAACAGACCGGTCAGGGCCATCTCCCAGCCTCACAGCCTAACTTTTATAGAGCAAAGGCCATGTGGTTGAGCCTGGCCACACACAGGTGGCCAATGAGATTGCAACACAAAGAGAAAACTGCACAGTCATGCTAGGTCACACACAGGTGGCCAATTGAATTTCAATTTACCCCATAGTAGATTTTTTTTTTAAAGATTGTACTTATTTATTTGATAGAGAGAGATCACAAGCAGACAGAGAGGCAGGCAGAGAGAGAGGAAGGGAAGCAAGCTCCCTGCTGAGCAGAGAGCCCCATACGGGACTCGATCCCAAGACCTTGACATCATGACCCAAGCCGAAGGCAGCGGCTTAACCCACTGAGCCACCCAGGCGCCCGCCCCCCATAGTAGATATTTGAACTAGCCTATCACCTTGGTCAGAATTGGTGCCTAAAAGGCAGGGCCCATTCTCCCTGGTAGCTAGGGAGACAGTATGTGTGCCCCACTGATTGGATGTCTCCACCTGGCCTGACCCGCCCTTGTATCTGGGCTTTTGCTACCTGGAACTGGTTTCCCGGACTTGCTTTTAAGTAAGTTCCTCTGGGAGGGGCAGGGTCAATCTAAATTTACTGCATAAACAACAAAATGGCTCCCTCTGACTAAGTAGGCCCTTACATAGTAATGCACAGGGTCACAAAGGATAGCTTCTAAAGTTATTCGTGAAAATGTTAACTGTTTAAAATATCAGTCAAAATGGAAGCCAAGTAGTGAACCTGTCATATGAAAGGATGCACAGAAAGCACTAAAGTCACTTAAATATAGTAACAGTTGTAAAACAAAAGATAAAACATGAGCAATGGCTCAGAAAGAATAGCTTCTTAATGTTAATATATAATTTAATAGTATCTATTTATCCAGAAATTCCATATCATATGAAAAAAAACTATAAAGTAGATGGGGTGAATAAAAGTGGGTACTTAGGGTAGAAAAACAGCAACAGCTTTTGATCCTTTTGATCATGACATTAATAATCAGCAAAATACATGTTCAAATATGCTATTTTTTTTTTTTAATTTGACAGACAGAGATCACAAGTAGGCAGAAAGGCAGGCCGAGAAAGGAGGAAGCAGGCTCCCTGCTGAGCAGAGAACCCTATGTGGGGCTCGATCCCAGGACCCTGGGATCATGACCTGAGCCGAAGGCAGAGGCTTTAACCCACTGAGCCACCCAGGCACCCCCAAATATGCTATTTTAAAATTTTAATAGTAACCTCTAAAATACTGTTTTCAGTGTCGGGAGGGGGAGTTCTTCCAAATTGTTTAGCAAAATTAATTAATTAATTAATTAGCATATTTCATTAAAAAAAAAGCAAACAAAGAAGTCTTTAAAAAGGAAGAACATACAAACAACAAAATACCAAATACAGAAATCTCCAAACAATGACAACATAATATCAAACATACCATTTTTAATAGTAAACACCTTTGCTAAAAGATAACCCTTAGACTTGGCTACAGAACAAAAGCTAGCTTCCGTAAAGCAAAATAACAAAGAAATGTTAAAAGTAAATATTTGGACAAAACGCAGCAATTAAACCAAAGGAAAAAGAAATTGCCAAATTATATTAATAACAGAAAAATAGTCTTCAACAAAAATGAAATATGCAGTATCTTACCTTTGTATGAAGATACAATCTATAATAATGATTTTGGAGTCTAGCAATTATACTTTATAATATAAAACACACGAGGCAAAATCTGTTAAAAATACAATGAGAAATAACAGAAACACAACAGGAGGTACAGATTTTAATACAACATTCATAGGCTTTAATAAGTAAATAAGATTAAAAATGATACAAAATCCTAAATAGTTAATAATATTATTTAACATATTTACACTGAACTCTATATAGAAAACAGAAATAATGCACTTTTTTCCTCAAGTATCCATGGAACTTTTACAAAAGTAGTTCATATGAAACCATTAAAAAAGGTGATAGGGGCACCTAGGTGGCTCAGTTAAGCATCAGACTTCAGTTCAGGCCATTATCTCAGGGTCCTGGATCAAGCTCCAATCGGCTCCGTGCTCAGCAGAGAGTTGCCTTGTCCCTCTGCTCCTGTGGTCTCTCTCTGCTCCTGTGGTCTCTCTCTCTCTCTCTCTCTTTCAAATAAAATCTTTTTTTTTTAATATAAATAAAACTCCAAAAATTCCATGGTGTATATTGTTTGAAACCAATTCAAAAACAATAATAGTGACAACCCTAAAAATTAATATCAAAATGTTAAAAAATTTCAGTTTGAAAAATTTATTGACCTCATAAATAGCTTCTGTTAAAAAATAAAAATAACAATTACAGAAAAATTTTAAAGGAACACTAATGATTAAAAGTCCATACCAAACACCTGGGAAGTGGCCAAAGTTACTCAAAAGAACTATTCTTTTTAACCTAAAATGCTTCAATTATGGCAGAAAATTTATGTATTCAATGAAGTTGCAAAGATAGCAAAAAGGGGTCTCATGGACTTTTTCCACCCAGTTTTCCTCAATGGTCATGTTGTCCCTAGTTATAACACAACATCAAAACCAGGAAATGAGGGGCGCTTGGGTGGCTCAGTGACCTCTGCCTTCAGCTCAGGTCATGATCCTGGGGTTCTGGGATCCAGTCCCACATCAGGCTCTCTGCTCAACGGGGAGCCTGCTTCCCCTGCTCTCTCTCTGCCTGCCTCTCTGTCTACTTGTGATCTCTCTCTGTCAAATAAATCAATAAAATCTTAAAAAAAAAAAAAAAACAGGAAATTACATTGAGGCAGTGAGTATGCATAATTGTATTGTTATACTGTGGCATGTGTACACTTGAATAACTGCTACAGCATGAAGATACAGAATTATTCCATTACTACAATGATCTCCCTCTTTCTATCTCTTTCTTTATATATTTCACTTTCTTCCACCATCCCTCACCCCCAGCAACCACTAATCTGCTTTCCATCTCTATAATTTGGCTATTCTGAGAATGTTATAAAATCATACAGTAGGTTGGCTTTTTTCACTCAGCATAATTATCTCAAGATCCATCCAGGCTGTTACATGTACCAATTTTTGTTGTTCGGTGCTATTTCATGTATGGATATACCAGAGTCTATTTAGATATCTACATATTGAAGAACATTTGATTGTTTCCTTTTTTTTTTTTTTTTTTTTTTTGCTATTATGAGTAAATGTGAACATCTGTGTACCAAAAAAAGGATAAATATATTAATCAGATCTTTAATTACACAAATTGGAAAGGAAGTACAACAAAGCAATTTAAAGAAGAGCAGAAGAAATGAATTCTTTGTTAAATGTATAAATTAAAAATTTAAGATAAAAATTAAAAAGTAGGGCACCTGCGTGGCTCAGTGGGTTAAGCCGCTGCCTTCGGCTCAGGTCATGATCTCAGGGTCCTGGGATCGAGTCCCTCATCGGGCTCTCTGCTCAGCAGGGAGCCTGTTTCCTCCTCTCTCTCTCTTTGCCTGCCTCTCTGCCTGCTTGTGATCTCTCTCTCTGTCAAATAAATAAAATCTTAAAAATAATAATAATAGTAATACTTTAAAATAAATCCTAATACACAAATTTAGATAGAGAAAGTATATACAGTATAATACAGAGGTGATTAAAAATAATACCATGTATTGGCCTATGCTAATGCTTTGAAAATATCAACATATTATACATTTTTTCATAGGAAATATAGTTAATCAATTGATCTAGAAGAGGCAGAAATCATGGGAAGAATTTAAAAGTTAGTAAATTACCTGGAAAAAATGTTCCAAATTAAAACAAGGTATCATACTGGATAAATGCTTCTGTATAAAATAAAAATACATGATTAGTTTTCCAGCTTATTTTATAATTTTTTGCATGATCTTAATACCTGAATACGAAAATAGACAAAATAGGAATTCAGGCTGACTTCACATGTACATATTTGAAAATTTTAAGTAAAATCTTACAAAACCTATTACAAAATTATATTTTAAAAAAATTTTCACCCTGACTGCAAGACTTATTTTTGTAATATAGTAAGAGCTTATTTTATATTAAGAAGTTTGGTAAGCTGTCAAATAGTAATTGAAAAGAAAATAGTTTCATCAGTACATACCTTGCTAAAATTCTACATATCCCAACATATTAGCAAAGAAATCTCCAAAAGATCACAGCAAGAATTTCAGAGGTCTCTATAAATTTGGTATACTGTATCATTGTATACACAGCTGTGTTGTGAACTGAGACCCAACTGTCAACTCCAGCTCCTCTGTCAACTGAGTATACCGGATTCAAACCAGAATCTGAAACTTGGTGTGGTAACACTGCTCTGTTGCCTAGATTCTCCTTTCAAGGAAGATGTTGTTGCCCAGATGCTAGGAATACCACTAGCAGAGAGCCTTTGGCTCTCAGCCTCCAGGGATTACCTCAAATGCAGAGAACTGCCTCACCCAACGTCACCCCTTTTCTGCGGTGGCACACATACAACACAGGGGTGTAAGTTGCTGACTATTTTAACCCACTAAGGACGACACTGAAGGATTGTTCTTGCTCTGAAATTCCTTTGGAATCAAAAGAGGCCACTATTAGGACTGTATTGAAGCTTGACCTCTTCCTTTGCCCAATCCTGCTTCTCTTCCCTTCCATTTTACGGGTGTTCATCAAGAAGGTGCTCCTTAATAAATGCCCCCAGCCAAATTCTATCTCAGAGTCTGCTTCCTAAAGAATCCAACCTATAACATTATGACATACTAATGTTATCTTATTCAGTATCTAGCCCCAATTTTAGGGCCAGGCATTACCTCTTAGGGCAGAGACTTAAAAAAGTGTCAGGAGGGGCTCCTGGGTGGCTCAGTGGGTTAAAGCCTCTGCCTTCAGCTCAGGTCATCATCTCAGGGTCCTGGGATCGAGCCCCACATTGGACTCTCTGCTCAGCAGGGAGCCTGCTTCCTCCTCTCTCCCTCTCTGCCTCTCTGTCCACTTGTGATCTCTGTCTGTCAAATAAATAAAAAATCTTAAAAAAAAAAAAAAAGTGTCAGAAACACAGACGGCCTTGTGTTGTCACCTCAGGGCTACAGATTCATCTTTGCTCCACTTCTGATAGAAGAAGAAACTGAGCCTGTTTCTCATCTGTAAGATGTAGAAGTCTGAGTGATTTCTAACCATTTTCTGATTCTAAAAATGCCATATGATGAGATGTTCAAATGTATATGTTAGATTTAAGACTTTAATATCCATAGTCATTTAAATTATCTAAACGACATAATAATATAATCACTCAGTAAAAAAGAAATTGTTGGATTGTTTGAGGTTAAAGCTAGAATAGTTACTTAGGGAGCCAAAATTAGGAGAGGTAATGAACATTATCTTCACTCATCTACCAACTTTTTTATTCATCAACTACTTGAGCAATTATTATGTGCCAAGTATTGTGCTATGTTCTAAAATTCGTAAAATGTGGCCCTTGCCCTTGAAAAGTTCACAATTTAATGAAAAAAAAAAAGATACCTAAAAAATGTAACAAAAATCCACTAGGATAAAGTCAGCAATAAAATGCAATAAGTTCTGTTGGACCATAGAGGAGTGCACTTAACTCTACCTGAGGAGCAGAGGAATGGCTCCCCAGGGGGGTTGGCGGTCTCTGAGTAGAAAATGAAAGCTGTCCAGAAAGAGGATGCAATGTACATCAAAGCATAATCTCAAAAACCAGTATGGTATCTGGAGAGGAGAGGACATGGTCAGGGCAGTCAGAAAGGGTTAGCAAATCAGTTTGGGGATACTGCAGAGCAGTGTAGACTGTGCTTCTTAGAGCTATCCTGTGCACCTCTCATGTGCTCAAGATGATGATTCTCTGGATGTAGGTTGTGGCTCAGAAATCTGCAAGCCAAGTTGGTTGGACTGATTTATAGATGAGATCTGTAAATTATACTTTAAGAAACACAGGAGCCAGTACCTTCCAATATGCCTGGGATAACCTCACTTTTCACCTATTATCCCAGTAACTAGCAATGATTTGACCATTCGTTATCAGAAGTGTGCTTGTTTAGATGATAAATTATTGCTTTCATTCTAGTCACACATGGGTATCATGAAGGTGCTTCAGGGACCAGAGAGAAGGGTAAAGAGTAAAAGATGGTTTAAGGAAGGGAGGCTCTAGCCCTTCCCCTGATACAATTCTATCGATGTTATTGGGCTCCTGCTAGAGATTTTTCTGAAGAACAAGTTTTGATACAAACACAAATAAAAATGGAAAATCATTGAATGCTTTTAAACATGCAAAGACATGCTCAGATGGATAAATGACCTTGCTATAGAGAGATGGATCATAGATCATCTTGGTACATGTATAGACTATAAAGTAGAACTGGGTGATCCAAATAGGAGACTGTTCAGCTGTCCAGTGGAGGAATGATAGAGGCCTTAAATAAAATAATGAAATAATGGGAAATATTTGAGAAATTTCAAAATCTGGCATGACTTGTTAATTAATTTTCAGGACTGGGGTGAAAAGATGTGTCTCTCATGTAACTCTCCATTCTCTCTCATGTGAACATACGCCACTAAAGAAGAGACCCCAGAATACATCACATGAATGCTCTATTATTTAACAGCTTAGGAAAATCTTCTGCAAAGGGCAAAGAGGATTTAGTGAGAAAGGCCAAATCTCTTGCCTACATATACAATAATGACAGCATTTATTCCACTTATAAAAATGTTCTGTTACATTAAACTTTACTAAGCATTTTTAGATAGTCAGACTATACCCAAAAAGTAATATTATAATGTTGAGATTCAGGATCATAATGAAGTAAAAATCTACTAGTGTTGTATATAAGTATGTAATCATAATTCTAAATTGGGATGAATTCAGGATTTGGGGAACTGAAGATTATAAAAGTTTGAGGGTTGTCTTTTAAAAAAGAGTACCAAACCAGGTACAAAAATAATGTTTTACTAAGGAAAATAAAAATATATAAATTATGAGTTTTAAAAATTTGAAGATATCACAACAAACCCCAGCAAATATAAGATAATTATTAACTATATGCTCAATATCTCCCTTTAATACTTTTCTCATGTAATTGACTAGAGCCTCTTCAATCACCTCTTCATAAGACATGATTTTATATATTTGCTATAGCAGGGCTTCTCAAGCTTTGCAATCTTTGCATTATTGACATTGTGAACCAGATGGTTCCTTGTTGGGAGCAGGTTAAGCTGGAAAAGAGGAGACAAGCTGCCCTAAGAATTATAGGAATTTTTGTAGCACTTCTGACCTCTATGCATTAGATGCCAGGAGAATCCCCCCAATTGTGACCATCAAAAATATCTCAAGATATTGTCAAATATTCCCTGTAAGGACAAATTTGAAACCCAGTTGAAAATCACTCTTTTGTAGAAAAAAAGGGAAAGATAGTGAGTGCCTTAGTGAACTCACGCTGCTATAACAAAATACTTCAGACCAGGCAGCTTAAACAACAGAGATTTTCTCACAGTTCTAGAGGCTGAAAAAACCGAAATCAAGGTTCTAACAAGGTTTGGTTTCTGATGAGAACACTATGGCTTACAGAAAGCTGCATTCTCACTATGTCCTTCCAGGACAGGGAGGCAGAAAGGGAAAGTAGCAAGAGAGAGCAAGCTCTGTGATAGCTCTTAAAAATATGAAGGCACAAACCATATCGACCCATTCTTATGACCTCATTTTTATCTTTATTATATTACTGTAGGCCCTATCCCCAAACACAGTCACAATGAGGGTTAGGGCATCAACATATGAAGTTTGGGAACAACACAATTCAATAGCAAGCAGATAATAATTAAGTCTTTTCTCTCATATGGTTAGGCAAAGAAAAAAAAAGGTATTTGGGGAAAGTTACTACAAGCTTCACAACTCCATTGGTAATATATGAATTTTACAGTTATTATCAAATTAGAGAAAATATCAAGTTTCTTTGATAAACAGTCTATAAAGTTTTAGGACATTTTAAGTTTTCTAGAACCATGATTAATCTTACATGCTTCTTAAATTAATGATGATTATTTATCAGTTCATCACAGATGTCCTCATTGTCGTGGTATATTCTTAGTTTTATATTTCCTTTGTCAATGTCTCATCAGCAAGAAATTAGTAAGAAATATGCACACATCTAGTTTGGACAAAGTTATTTCAGACAGGGAAAAGAGCATAAGCAAAGGTTTGCCCTGTAAATAGCAGAGTCTGTTTGGGTAGAGTGTGGTGTATACGTAGGCCAGGAGTGGATGAGAACATTGGGGGAAAAAAATGCCCTGGGGTCCGGAGGGGAGGTGGGAAATATTGTCAAGTGCTGGCAAGTGACTAAAAATAGATGACCACAATTTGAAGTT
Source organism: Mustela erminea (assembly GCF_009829155.1). Lineage (NCBI taxonomy): Eukaryota > Metazoa > Chordata > Mammalia > Carnivora > Mustelidae > Mustela > Mustela erminea. The sequence continues at coordinate 46,735,959 of NC_045628.1, read as the reverse complement.
TGGGTTAAGGAATCAAAGATTGGTTGGTAGACCACTAGGCATATAAAAGGCAATATAGTGTGGTGTGAAGATTGTTAGCATCAAAGTCAATAGCCAACTTTTGGTTTAAACAAAGATCTGACACTCACTCATCTGTGAAATCTTCCACTGTGTCAGTTCATGTCCTTTGAGGCAGACTCCAGGTTGGAATTAGATGTACAAGAGATTTGTTGAGGGAGAATGCCCATGGAAGATAAGAAAGAGAAAGAACGGAATATAGAGAGAAGCTTTCAAATGTGATGAGGATCTGACACCTGTGGAAGGAAAGAGAGAAGGAAGGAGAATTGGATGGAAGACCATATGGCTGCAGTACAGCTCTGAGAAAGTCAAGGCTCCATGGCAAACACTGCCCATTCCATAATGGGCAGGAATGGTCTGGCTCTAGGACTATGACCGCACAGTCACTGGCTCAGAGCAGCCTGGAGAGAGCACGGTCTTGGTAAGAGGTTGAAGGTGCAGAGGCTAGAGGAAATATGCCAACATGTTCTCTTGAAGGGACATCTGAGCTGTGCACCTTCAAGGCTGCCCATTAGCCATGGCTGACTCATAGAAGTAATTGCTATGCACATAAATCCATGCTAATAAACCCAAACTGAATGTATCTCACTCGCATTCTCCTTAGTCAAATCAAAAATGTGTCCCAGCCCACTGGCAATGCCACCAGGCATGAGTGGAAATATGACAGATTGGAAGATGAAGTGAAAAGACACAATGGTTATCATCAATTGCAGTTAAAATATCTTTTGCAAATTTACAAAATTATATGCCTATGTGAACACATCGCTGAAGCCCTTGCCAGGGCATCAGAAGGGGCCCATGCAAATGAAGACCTGGAAACTTAAGATTCTTTAGCTTCACATAAATCTACTTCTGTTTCTATATGTGGTGGTGATTTTCTTTATTGGACATGCACCAGCATTAAGACCTAGTCTAAACCCCCGCTTCTAAATCCCCAAAGCTCTCAGATAACTAAAACTAGCAGAGAATGGATACATCTGGAAAAACAGAAGAGCTATCCCCCTTCTAGAATACAAAATCACTAAGTTCAGTTGAACCAGAGAGCTCTCATTTTTCACCTTCTGCCAGAGGTCAAAATCTAAGGGTTCGGTTCAAGAGTGAAGTGTAGTTGCCTATGGAGTGAGGCAGTTCAAGGTGGGAACAGTTCTCAGCATGATGTACATGAGAGCTCTGGGTAGGGGAAGTCTACACGAGACAATGTACAACAAAAAGACAAAAACGAAGACATTTCAAAAGTGGGATCCAAACCAGGTGAAGGGGCTGCTGGGATCTAAAAGAGCGACCCAGAGCCCTAGTCAACAGTTAGGGCTAGGATAGGGTAGGGGCTGGGTTAGAGGAGAGAGGAGAACACCAAGAAGTCAGACCTCCTCGTCAGCCAACAGACTTTATTGGTGTATTGTGAGGGTGGGCAAAATACATTGTGAATTCACTATGCCCAGATGTCACTGAGGAAGTTGCTGCTGAAACATTACCATGTGGTCCCCTTTGCCTTAGGAACTGAGCAAGGGAAGACAGGCCTTTATCACCCATACCTAGGCAGAGCAGGGGAAGGAAGACAGGTAATGAACAGGGAATTACATCCATGCTGGGCATCCAAGCCTCAGAGCTCTAAATGTCCTAATCACCACCTCCAAGCTGTCAAGATACTAATAAAAGTAAAGCCTAGCCAAGATGAGACCCTGAGAGACATAGAAAAAGAGTTACCGGAGGAGGATAAAAACAGCAGTCATGCATGTACGCACTAACATATGCATTTTACTGGTACAAAATGAGATGCAAGCAAGTCGGAAAATAATCCTGGAGGAGAGATCAAGAGAAAAATCAAAATAACGAGAGAGATGGCAAAAAGAGACCTCAGGAGGGTCACAGACAAATGGCCCTTTGCAATTGCATCATTTGTATAAAATCCAGGTGTAAGCAGCAAAACTGGCAAGTCTTTAAGTTTAAAAATCTCTTTCTTAAACAGAACTAATTTGTGTCCCAGGTCTCTGGTTATTGGTCTCATGTTACCCCTAAAAAATAATGTAGAACCTATGAGTGGGCAGAAGGAATTAAGGATCCTCTCTAGCTATAAATTATTTATCACCTCATTCCACGTTCTCTTTACCTTCATTGGGATGCTTCCAAATTGACAAAGAAACCTATTTACTGTTAATTGATTACCACTCTAAATTCATTGAGATTGCAGCAGTAACAAGCATCTCAAGTAGTTCAGCTGAGATTAGCTGTACCACATCACAGAAGAGGAGGCGAGGTGCAGCTACCGCAGGTTCTCCTCACTGACAGTAGACTTCCAATTTCAAGTGCACATGCTTCGGAATTCAATACAACTGTCTCACTTTGTCTGAAAGACGAGCTAAAGTACCGAGCTTCATCTTTGCAGCACAAACGATGGTCAATGGGAATTAAGTCAGGGCAGGAATTACTGGTTCTACTATATGTTAAAACTTACTAAAATAGATTAAAAATTCTTGGTATGATATCTCTTGATAACATTAGAAAAGGTTTTCATTTTCATTCAGTTCTAGTTCCCCAAATATAATAAGCATTAAATTCTAAAGCAAATAAACGCAGCAGAATCTAGTGTTGCATGGGAATAAGGAAATATTCTACATGACAAAAATGTGCTCTAAGGAGATGTATTTTATTTCACAATATTTTTCCAGAAATGACTTGTTCAGATTATCCATTCAATGCTAATGTTTTACTGTTGAAATTGCTATTCCCCCAAATTGGGAGTATTTCTTATCAAAGCTATGGTTAATTATAATAAAACCAGAGGTCAGGGGGACAAGAACAATCAAAGAAAAAGAAGTTAAAATTAATATACATAAGGACTTGGACCCAGTCTACAAGAATGACAATTTATATCACAAATATTAACATCAACATATTCATTCAGCAAATATGGATTGAATTCATTCCTCAATCAAGCTAAGCATGATTCTAATGGTAAGCAAATATGAACAAAAGCTCCTGTCCTCATGGACCATACATACAAAGCAGGATAGAGGGTGTTGTGAGAAAAACAATAAACAAATTTATACTGGGTTAAGCAGTGATCAACACTATGGCAGAAAGAGAGCTGAAGTATGGGGACAGAGTTGCCCTCTTATAATGAATTGTCAAGAAAGACTTTCTGACAAGGTGATATTTTAGGATTATATTGATTTATTTATTTGACAGAGATGGAGAGAGCACAAGCAGAATGAGGGGCACAGGAAGAGGGAAAGAGTCTTAGGCATTGAGCAAGGCTCGATCTCACCACCCTGAGATCATGACCTGAGCTGAAACCAAGTCGGAGGCTCAAACAACTGAGCCACCCAGGCTCCCCCAAGGTGAAATTTTAGCACAAATGTCAATAAAGTGTGGAAAGAAGCCATTTGTCTATCTGGAAGAAAAGAATTCTGCACAGAAAAGTCAGCAGGTAGAAAAGCCCGGAGATGGCAGTTGGTCAGCATGTTTGAGGAACTAAAAAGTAGTCAAGTGTATGGGAGGGAAGGGGGCATAAGAGAAAAGTTGGCCATGATGTCAGACTTCGGATCAAGTAGGGTGAGGGCAACCACTGTTCAGATTTTTCCTCTTCCCTTGTGAATGGAGCAGTCTGGGCCAAGAGAATGGGAACAGGGGAGTGGGAGGAGGAAGGGAGAAGTATTTAGGAGGTTATGCTAGAGTAGGGCTGCCTAGAGTAGCCCAGGCAAAAGATGTTTCTAGGAGATGTCAGGGGAGGATGTAACAGTTCAAAGACAGGAATGACATACTTCTGGGTGCCAATTTCCGTAGAGAAGGAGGGATTGAGGATCGCTGAGGTTCATGTCCTGAAGTGGAAATTTGTTAAGGAGGAAGACTATAGGGAAGGTGGGCAGACTTGAGGCAAGAAAATTGAGTTCTAGTTTGATCATATCCAAACTAAGATGACAATTAGCTCTCCAAGGGGAGATGTGCATATGAGTGTGTCTTTCACCAGTCATATTACTGACAAAAATCCCTGCTGTCACAAGTAAGGATTGAATCAAATCAAAGAATAAATTAGAAAAAAAAAAAAAAAAAGTCAGAGGAGAAATGCCTGAGGCATCAGAGAATCACTGAAAGACTATTGAACTGAAAGAGTGAAAAATGCCAAAATGCCACCAGCTGAATGATCTCAGGGGGTCAAACAACTTTTCAGGGACTCAGAAGCCTCTTCTTTCTAAAATAACGTATAACTAAAGTCCATGACTGAATGACTCAGCTCTTCCAAATTCAAAGAGGATATAAATCCTCCCAAACCATTCCCATAGAGCCCTCCTGTCCAACCCGGGGGTGGGGCGGGGGGGGAGTTATTGTGTACATGAGAAGTTTTCTCCTTTGGGAATTGGACTTGTGTTGGGACCCATCTTTTGCAGAAGCCATGCACTGTAGAGGGAGAAATGCACAAGCATCTAGCTCAGCATGTTCCAATCCCGCCTCTTCTGGCAGGTGCTTAGTAACCTTGCTCTGATCTCCCAAATTCTGCCCAAGTTTCCTTATTTATAAAAGAAACCAAGTAATACTGTTCTCACAAAGTTGCTGCAAAGATATAAAAATTAAAGAATTTACCACCATGTAATAGGGTGTATAATGAAGTGGGATTTAGACCCTATAGTATGATTTAGACTGTACCACAATGTTTAGTTCCATCCTTTCTCTTTCCTATCTCCCCACTCCCCACTCTGCAGCTTGAGGGGAGCTGGATGAGAACCAAGCCCTTTAGTGTCAGGTTGATTAGTCATGTAGCTGAATGAGTGAGAGCTCTCAATGATATGAATTAATTTACGCAGTGGGGAGGCCATTTTTAGCATCTACTATATGCAAGGTATTTTGTAAATGTTGCTCAAATTAATCTCCATAACAAACATACAAGGTAAATATTTTCATCCTGTTTTATAAATAAGGAATAGGAGGCTCTGAAAGGTTAAGTAATTCAAGTAATTCATATAAGCTCGTGCAACTGTAATTGTTTCTCAGCCATGCTTGATTCTGCAACCTCTTTCACTCCCTTGATGCTGCTTCCCACCCTTGCTGGGTGCCTAGTGCTGTTTTGAAACATGATGGTGGGACCAGGTCTCCAGACTAAGAATAGCCTCTGAACATGACCTGTCTAGACTTTTGCCTGTCTGTGCCTCTCTCTTCTCTGAGTCCCACCTGCCACTGTGCTCTGTCTGTACTTCAGTTTTTATGATCAAAGCCCTTCTTTAAATCAATGTTATTCCTGATCAGTCATCTAAGCATGTCTGCAGCTGGCAGCCTGGTCTGCAAATCTAGCCAGCGATCTCCTTTGACTACTGTTATTCAACTTTGTACAAACCTAGAAGTCATCTTTAAGTTTCCCCTCTAAGTCACTGCTAACATCCAATCCATCATCAAGTGCTGTTTTTCTAGCTCTAAAATATCTTTTGAATATTCCCACTTCTGTTTCTATAATCATTACCCTACTACCGGTCACCAACCACCTGTCACCTGGATTCCTCCCTCTTTTCTCTCTTTCCCAATCTCAATCTATTCCCCACTTAGGAAAGTAAGATTTTTAAAGTGGAAAGTAATGATGCATACCCCTTTCCTTTAAAATAAGTTCCTCAGCTTCTCACTGCTCCTCCAATAACATCCTTACCCCTTTCAGGAAGTACACTTACCCTCAAGCTGGCGGTAATCTGGCTCTTGCTCTCACCTTTACCCTGCATGCCCTAGCATCATCCTTCACTTCCAAGGGAGGGCAAAGCTCCTTCCTCTCTGAGATGTCATGCTCTCTCCCCTCTTCCTCACATGCCCTGCTCCTTATCCTCCTTCCCATTTCTCTGTACACATTACCTCTCCATCTCTATACTCCTTTCTACTGCTTTGTAACAATTCTAGTTTGCAACTGCATCTTGTTGACTGCCAAGAGAAAGAAGAGCTTTCCAGGCAGAATTAAGAGCAGCTGCAAACCTGTGCAAGGGTTCTGATTAGACGTGAGAAAGAATCGTGTATCTCCAAAAAAATTGAAAAACAAAATTCTAAAAGGCAGTTTTCGTGTTTCCCCAAAAACATTGTGGACTCCGTGGAGGCAGAGCCATTCTGTCTTACCTACCAATTCCCCTAGGCTGATAGAAACAGCACTGATATGTAAAAGTCACCGAGGACACATGCTGGACACGATTATCACCTTTGAAATCAAGTATAAAAGTCACTTTGGACGTTACTGATTAATATTTACTCAGTTTAATCTCTATTTCTCAATGGCACAGAAAATATGTGGTGTTCTCTACGGAAACTTGTATCTAACT